>NC_064920.1:60955885-61250885 GCF_023897955.1 Schistocerca gregaria | reverse complement strand
ACTTTGCCTACGTCTCTGTCAGTCGCAAGAAAACTCTATTTGGAGGTAAAGGTGATTTTGTAGACATGTGTGAAAGACATGTTCTGAAATGCAAGTGTTGTTGTTTGGAGAGCACATCGGTTACGTGTCAGATGTGTAGCCAAGCAGTAATGGATCGCCATAGCTGCAAATAGTAGTCGGTAATATGAAGTGTTGTCAGCTCAAGTCTGATGACCCAGACGACCGTAAGGACGAAGTACGCAAGAGTACCGCTAGGCCGCGCCTCTTTAGCTCAGTGATAGTCTGCCTGCAGCGGCGGTGGCGAGCGGTTCGTCGTGCTGTGCTTCGCTCTGCGGCTGGCTTTGTTTACATCCGCTGTGTAAGTCTGTGCGTTTTCGCCGGCGCTTCGGCAGTAGTTAGATATTCTGTCAACGTTCGAAAATGCAGTAATGGCTCAACTTAGTAGAAAGGACACTCTGAAATTTACCTTTGATCGACGTTTTGCTCGACCTAAATCTTTCGAAATTGAGGATTGGTTAGAGGAAGTTGTTCAAGTTCCGTTTGAAGATACTGTTGGTTTTCACTTGTCAATTGTGAGTAGTGTGATGTACTTGAAGCTGAAAAACCCTGAGTTATGCGAACGAGTTGTCAATAATACCGGTGGTAAGCTTAAGTTTAAACACAGTGATGGAAATATTGGCGAAGTTACTGTCGATCATGTGGGACTTGGTATTCGAACAATTCGAATTTTTGAGCTACCCTTTGAAGTTCCTACAGATGCGATCAATCTTGTTATTGCACCCTTTGGGAAGGTCCTCAGTAATTTTGCAGAAAAATGGTCCGGTGCTCACAAATATCCGGTTTTGAACGGTGTCAGGCAGTTGAAGGTGGACTTATTACGACATATTCCGTCTTACATTAACGTTTGCGGTTATCGAGGTATCGTCATTTATGATGGTCAACCACGAACGTGTGCAGCTTGCAATTCTCCAGGTCATATTCGTTCTGAATGTATTCAAAGACGTGTTGTGCAGCTGCCGACAGGTGAACCGGTGAAGTCCGCGGAGATGACTATTTTGTCCACCACTTACGCTTCGGTGGCTCGCGACCAACCGACCGACCAACTGCCCATGGATACCGAAGTAGACATTCGCCCCCAACCAACCCTTCCTCCAACGGCCGAGCAACTTGTTGACATTTCTGAGCGACAAGAGCAACACCTGAGTGTGAGTGACGTGGTTGATTCCGTAGCGCAGTCCCCGACTCTGTCAACAGAACAAAATTCCACCTCCTCAGAGACGCAGGTCAGGACTGTGACTGCTGAATGTCGTTCCCCACAACCCCACCATGAAATCTCGGATTCCGATGAGCGTTGTCCACCTGCTAAATCCCCGCGGAAGAACAAGAAACGCAGAATCGCCCGCCAGGGTGCGGAAGAGGCGGCGGCGTCGTTGCGGGGAAAGGTGCAGCAAATCATGGACAAAGTCAGTGCAAAATCACCAGAATCCTCCCGACAACAGGCGCTAACTTCTGCACACCTGCGGGATGAAGATCGTGCAATCACGCTAACTGAGCCCTCTCGCGATGCTACCGGCCAGGTGTCTCCCATGTGCAGTGACGATGTTGATCATTGTTTAAAAGAACAACGACAACATCATCCTCTTGCGTCCAAGAACCCCAGCACTATAGACTGGGCGGCGGAACCAGAGGTCGAACACATGGACGCTGATGCAACTGATATTCCAGTCACTTCCCGATTTCCCGAACAGCCTTCTACGGCAGTAGAACCGGCACATGATGATAAGTTACTGGATCCACGGCAGGCAAACAAAGAAGAGGACTCTGACTTCTTTTAAAACGGCGCCGATTCCTTCTTACTCTCGTAAGAGCGTGAATGACTGATCAGCAGGCGTATAAAATTGGTACATTAAATATAAATAAAATCCGCAGTTCCCTCAAACTCGACAATATCGTAGACCTCTTATACGCCGCCGACATTGATATCCTCTTGCTTCAGGAGGTCGCCGACATTGCTTTGAACCACATTCCCGGTTATAATGTGACGGCCAATCCGGGACACGGTTCCGATTTAGGCACCGCTATTCTCACGAAAGAAGGAATTATCGTCCAGAATGTAGAACGACTCATAAGTTGTAGGGGAATTGGCGTGACTATCAATAATGTTAGACTCCTAAATCTGTATGCACCATCCGGCTCAACTAATAGGCGACGCCGAGCGGACTTTTTCAAGGAAGAAATACTTCCGCTTTTTGCAACACAATATGACCACCTAATATTGGCGGGAGATTTTAACTGTGTACTTAACGCCAAAGATCAGACGCCGCATTTCAATAAATCGATTGAATTAGAACAGATCGTCAAGGATTTACGTTTAGTCGATACGTGGGAGCACAAGTTAGGTACAACACCTGGTTTTACTCACGTCACGAATCATTCAGCGAGTAGATTGGACCGCATTTACGTATCGGACACTCTCAGACAGCGAATTTTACAAACTGAGGTCTGGCCAACCAGTTTCTCCGACCATGCGGCTTATATTTGCACGCTGAATTTGGGGAAACAGGAAACCTACCGAGGCAAAGGACTATGGAAACTAAATGTTGCACATTTAGACGATCCTGAATGCAGAGAAGCCTTCACTCGAGCGTGGAATGAAAGTGAAGCCAAATTCAGTACGTACGGCTCGGCATTGCAATGGTGGCTCGAATGCGCTAAACCGAAAATTCGTAAATCCATGATACAATATTCCCGGAATAAGAACTGGTGGTTTAAGAGAACGATGGAGTTTTATTATCAATGTCTTCGAGACTTATATACTCTTGATGCCACTGTGATTGACAACTACCCCCGCATTAAAAGACTGCAAGCAAAAATATTACTTTTGAAACGAAAACAGATGGAAGGTTACAAAATTAGAGGTCGGGTTTCGACTATGGCAAAAGGCGAACAGCCATCCATTTATCACCTGATACGTGAAACTAAACGAGCACGGACAAAGATCTTAACTGAACTACAATCCGAAGACGGCACGATTCTAACTCGGCAACACGATATCAGAGACGCCGTTCAAACTTATTACACTGACTTGATGTCCAATAAACCTACCGACGACGAAGCCCTTGCAGAGTTCCGGAGCAGCTTAACGCACAGGCTTCGCCCTGCGGATGTAGCCGAACTCGTCACCGATGTAACGGAAGATGAACTGGAAGATGTGGTGTTCCACAGTCCAAAAAACAAATCTCCCGGATGTGACGGTCTCCCGGTGGAACTTTATCAAGTCTTCTGGCCACAACTGAAGACAAAGCTGACGGTGCTCTGCAACGAACTTCTCCAACCGGACATGCCCATTCCTCCGCCATTCAGTGAAGGACTTGTGGTCTTACTCCCGAAACGGACGAGCAATAACACCGTCGCAACTTTGCGACCCATTACGTTGCTCAACAGCGACTACAAAATTTTTGCTCGCATTCTCGCAACGAGAATGAAAACTGTGATGCATACCGTCATTGGACCACATCAAACGAGTGTTGGAAAGGACAGAGCTATATATCAGACATTATCAGACTATCGAGATGTGATTTCTGTTGCGGACGCTTGCAAAATCCGATGTGCTATCGTAACTTTAGATTTCGCACAGGCTTTCGACAGAGTGAACCATCCTTACCTTTTCCAGATAATGCAGACTCTGGGTTTTCCTCCGCAGTTCATCAGCATCATACAGAAATTGTTACGGAATAGTACATCCAAACTTGTCGTTAACGGTCAGCCAAGTCGCGCCGTCCCGATAAACAGTTCTGTTAGGCAGGGCTGCCCTATGTCGATGGCGCTGTTTGCCATTGCGATCGAACCGCTGCTAGTCACCTTGACGGAACGTATACAAGGACTCCACATACACGGGCAGAAGATAGTGTGCCGAGCTTACGCTGATGATGTTACCTTCCTAGCTATGAATGTCAATGAGGTCGAGAGGGGTCTCCTGATCATCTCACAATATGAAAAGGCATCTGGTGCGAAACTGCATTGGACGAAATCAGGGATCATGAACGTTGGGCAAGGCATAGGCGCGATCGGTCATGGCCAGCTTAAAGAGATCACTAGGATGACGTGTCTCGGTGTCGATTTTCGGAACACCATCCGCCACACCATTGCCGCCAATTATAAGCAATTGCTCAACAAAATTCGTGCTTGTGCGAAGTTACATAGCGTCAGGAAATTGGACGAGCTTCAAAAGGTTGAATTGGCCAATATTTATATCACTGCCAAAATCAATTATGTGGCTCAAGTTTTGCCCATCCCCACCGATATAGCCAAATGCATGCTGTCCGCGCTTGGACACTTTGTATGTCGTGGCCAGATCTTTAAAGTTCGATATGACACCTTGACACTCCCAACGCGAGATGGCGGACTCAGTCTCACCGATGTACACAAAAAAGCGAAAGCTCTTTATTTCTGCAAAACTTACAAGCTATGGAAACAGTCACCGACCAGTCTGACCGCTCTTGTCCTGAATGAAATCGCACCGACTGATCTTCAACCGCCAATTGATGTGCACCATATACCGACTGCGCTCTACCACTTCAAGAGTTTTCTCTTAGAGTATAGTTATGTCCATACAACAGTCTCTGAAAAGAATTTGACGACAGTTAAGGCAATCTACAACTCCTTTGTGGCAACTAAATCACGGAATGTTATCGAACAAAAATTTCCAAACTACAACTGGGACGCGACGTGGCAAAACATCCACAGCCCCTACTTACCTTCGCAAGTAAAGGCGACGTGGTACGCTGCCGTCAATAGAAAAATCCCGACGCAGTCCAGGCTTCATGCAATTCATTTGCAGGACTCGCCAATGTGTGTCACGTGTAATCTCATAGACAGCGAAGAACACCGTTTCGTCTGTGGTACCACGAAAGATATATGGGGTTACGCCCGACAGAAACTGTCGAGCATCAAGAGGACCTCACCATCTGCGATAACGCCAGCTGACTTTCTCAACCCTGAAGCAATCCCATTTCCCAGGACAAAGCGGAATGCTGTCAACTGGATAATAGGTCACACAGTGCACTATATTTTTAGTACTGGCGATAAGAACAAAGACGATTTCGTTCTATACCTGACCCTGCAGCACAGCATGATCGCACGCGAACGTAACTACAAGGCGACCTTTGCCAACTTTTTAAGCAAGACCATTGTGTGATATGCGATTCGACACTCGACCCGTCAGTCTTGCCATGACGGGGAACGTAATATTTAAAGAACGCCCGAAACTATACCACGAGACATGAATGCATGTTTAACCTTCTTTCGAAGTAAGGCGAAACCGACTATTCGCTACATCATTGAGGAGCAGCAGAGGACAATAACAGACGAAAGATGTGAAGACAACACTAGAGAAAAAAACAAACACTTTTCGTTTTCTTATATTTTGCACCAACAAAGGAGAAGATTCCTTTTTAATCACTTATTTCTTATTTATTTATTTATTAATCCTAACCAGAAAAGGTACTTTAGTTCGACACTGCTTAACATAGTTGATAGTGTCATCATTTTTTTTTTTGCCGTTAACGCCTCACTCACCTAGAAGAAATGGATTGAGTTCTGGTGGAAGAATGGATCCCTTCTGGAAGATCCTCATAAAAAAAAAAAAAAAAAAAAAAAAGAGGAAAAAAAAAAAGTGGTTCAAACAAAATTATAAATAAAAAATAAAAAAATTAAAAAAAATTTCACATATACAAATGGGTGACTGGTATGGGGGCGACATCGAGGCCAGGCCTCAGGATTCTTGACCCCTGCCCTCTTTGCCGCCGCCTGCCTGCCACTACTTCATTAAAAAAAAAAAAAAAAAAAAAAAAAAAAAAAAGTGGCTAGGATACCTGGCTCTCACCCAGGAATATATATAAAACTAAAAAAAAAAAAAAAAAAAAAAAAAAAAAAAAAAAAAAAAAAAAAAAAAAAAAAGTGGTAGAGCACTGGTCTATTAAAAAAAAAAAAAAAAAAAAAAAAAGTTGGTAGAGCGGTGGACTGTAGTGGAGGATTCACAGTTATCCATAGGTCGCTGGTTCAAATCCAGCCCAGAGGACTTTAATCGTAAAAAAAAAAAAAAAAAAAAAAAAAGTGGTAGAGCACTGGTCTAGTAAACCAGGGGTTGTGAGTTCCCATCCTAAGAGGAGGAAGACGAATTTTGGAAATCAGTTGCGCGTCGTGGCCGTATAGCAAACAGTATCTGTGATGACGAACAATTAGCGACAAGCGTTTTATTAAGAATCACGCTCAGATGTGATTAAGGCGAATGGCGCAGATAAAGCATTTGCCAAAGCGGTACAGCATAAGGTGGGACGAGGCAGTCTGAATTACATTTTATAGATGAATTTCTCACATATCTCAGAGCCTCTCGCGGTCGTCTTCGTATCGTCGTCGCCGCCGCCGCTTCTGCAGAAGTAGCAAATGGCCATGGTAGCAAATGCGGCGAGGGACGCCCTGCCTTCGATTCCGAATGCACAAAGTGTGTGGTCTTGTTTCCCAGTCTATATTTGGTCGGTCTCGTAAGAGGTTGAATGTAACGTTTGGGTGGGAAAGAGCAAGGGGCAGCGGCTGTGTGGAACGAAAACACTATTCCTCAGGGGTGTGAGCGTTACGAGATGAGTCGTATACAAGTTATACTTGGTCGCTAGTGACCGTGTGGCCGAATGGATAAGGCGTCGGACTTCGGGTCTGAAGATTACAGGTTCGAATGCTGTCACGCTCGGTTTTTTTCCAGTTCTGAAAAAGAAACATACCGTTTTAATGTAGCAATTGAGCAGTACGAAACCGTCTGAATGTTTCTGTAGACCATTTTCTGCTTGGAGATGCTCTTGAGCTTGAAACTTACACAACAAGACCGGTGTTAACTAGCGAAATGGTCGGCAGAGTGCCGTCACCGCGAGTTTTGACTGGCACTTGCACATCTAAAACAACGTCGGAAAGTAACTCGTTCGGCTTTTGAGTCACATCAAGTATGTGTGTTAATTTTGACGCCACTGGCTCTGCAGGTTGTCATGCAATTCCTTTACCTCTCAGAAATGATTATGAAATAAAACTGAAGTACGTGACGAGTGTGACGTTACTAAAACATTAGGGAGCATGGAGAGATTCTGTATGGGACCACCCAACCCAAACGAGTTCTGTGTGACGTGCTAACCCGCAGGTATTCACTGAGGCAGCCGGCTAGCTCAGTCTGTACAGCATGATAGTCTTAATCCCAGGGTCGAGGGTTCGAGCCCCACGCTTGGCGGAACGGAATTTTGTTCCGCTGCAGATGTAAATTACCGTTTTTCTGATTAACGTGATGTAATGGAAATAGCAACTTTTAACTTTGCCTACGTCTCTGTCAGTCGCAAGAAAACTGTATTTGGAGGTAAAGGTGATTTTGTAGACATGTGTGAAAGACATGTTCTGAAAAGCAAGTGTTGTTGTTTGGAGAGCACATCGGTTACGTGTCAGATGTGTAGCCAAGCAGTAATGGATCGCCATAGCTGCAAATAGTAGTCGGTAAAATGAAGTGTTGTCAGCTCAAGTCTGATGACCCAGACGACCGAAAGGACGAAGTACGCAAGAGTACCGCTAGGCCGCGCCTCTTTAGCTCAGTGGTAGAGCACTGGTCTAGTAAACCAGGGGTTGTGAGTTCCCATCCTCAGAGGAGGAAGACGAATTTTGGAAATCAGTTGCGCGTCGTGGCCGTATAGCAAACAGTATCTGTGATGACGAACAATTAGCGACAAGCGTTTTATTAAGAATTACGCTCAGATGTGATTAAGGCGAATGGCGCAGATAAAGCATTTGCCAAAGCGGTACAGCATAAGGTGGGACGAGGCAGCTTGAATTACATTTTATAGATAAATTTCTCACATATCTCAGAGCCTCTCGCGGTCGTCGTCGTATCGACGCCGCCGCCGCCGCTTCTGCAGAAGTAGCAAATGGCCATGGTAGCAAATGCGGCGAGGGACGCCCTGCCTTCGATTCCGAATGCACAAAGTGTGTGGTCTTGTTTCCCAGTCTATATTTGGTCGGTCTCGTAAGAGGTTGAATGTAAGGTTTGGGTGGGAAAGAGCAAGGGGCAGCGGCTGTGTGGAACGAAAACACTATTCCTCAGGGGTGTGAGCGTTACGAGATGAGTCGTATACAAGTTATACTTGGTCGCTAGTGACCGTGTGGCCGAATGGATAAGGCGTCGGACTTCGGGTCTGAAGATTACAGGTTCGAATGCTGTCACGCTTGGTTTTTTTCCAGTTCTGTAAAAGAAACATACCGTTTTAATGTAGCAATTGAGCAGTACGAAACCGTCTGAATGTTTCTGTTGACCATTTTCTGCTTGGAGATGCTCCTGAGCTTGAAACACACACAACAAGACCGGTGTTAACTAGCGAAATGGTCGGCAGAGTGCCGTCACCGCGAGTTTTGACTGGCACTTGCACATCTAAAACAACGTCGGAAAGTAACTCGTTCGGCTTTTGAGTCACGTCAAGTATGTGTGTTAATTTTGACGCCACTAGCTCTGCAGGTTGTCATGCAATTCCTTTACCTCTCAGAAATGATTATGAAATAAAACTGAAGTACGTGACGAGTGTGACGTTACTAAAACATTAGGGAGCATGGAGAGATTCTGTATGGGACCACCCAACCCAAACGAGTTCTGTGTGACGTGCTAACTCGCAGATATTCTCCGAGGCAGCCGGCTAGCTCAGTCGGTAGAGCATGATATTCTTAATCCCAGGGTCGAGGGTTCGAGCCCCACGATAGGCGGATCGGAATTTTGTACCGCTGCAGATGTAAATTACCGTTTTTCTGATTAACGTGATGTAATGGAAATAGCAACTTTTAACTTTGCCTACGTCTCTGTCAGTCGCAAGAAAACTCTATTTGGAGGTAAAGGTGATTTTGTAGACATGTGTGAAAGACATGTTCTGAAAAGCAAGTGTTGTTGTTTGGAGAGCACATCGGTTACGTGTCAGATGTGTAGCCAAGCAGTAATGGATCGCCATAGCTGCAAATAGTAGTCGGTAATATGAAGTGTTGTCAGCTCAAGTCTGATGACCCAGACGACCATAAGGACGAAGTACGCAAGAGTACCGCTAGGCCGCGCCTCTTTAGCTCAGTGGTAGAGCACTGGTCTAGTAAACCAGGGGTTGTGAGTTCCCATCCTAAGAGGAGGAAGACGAATTTTGGAAATCAGTTGCGCGTCGTGGCCGTATAGCAAACAGTATCTGTGATGACGAACAATTAGCGACAAGCGTTTTATTAAGAATCACGCTCAGATGTGATTAAGGCGAATGGCGCAGATAAAGCATTTGCCAAAGCGGTACAGCATAAGGTGGGACGAGGCAGTCTGAATTACATTTTATAGATGAATTTCTCACATATCTCAGAGCCTCTCGCGGTCGTCGTCGTCGTCGTCGTCGTCGTCGTCGTCGTCGTCGTCGTCGTCGTCGTCGCCGCCGCCGCTTCTGCAGAAGTAGCAAATGGCCACGGTAGCAAATGCGGCGAGTGACGCCCTGCCTTCGATTCCGAATGCACAAAGTGTGTGGTCTTGTTTCCCAGTCTATATTTGGTCGGTCTCGTAAGAGGTTGAATGTAACGTTTGGGTGGGAAAGAGCAAGGGGCAGAGGCTGTGTGGAACGAAAACACTATTCCTCAGGGGTGTGAGCGTTACGAGATGAGTCGTATACAAGTTATACTTGGTCGCTAGTGACCGTGTGGCCGAATGGATAAGGCGTCGGACGTCGCGTCTGAAGATTGCAGGTTCGAATGCTGTCACGCTCGGTTTTTTTCCAGTTCTGAAAAAGAAACATACCGTTTTAATGTAGCAATTGAGCAGTACGAAGCCGTCTGAATGTTTCTGTTGACCATTTTCTGCTTGGTGATGCTCTTGAGCTTGAAACACACACAACAAGACCGGTGTTAACTAGCGAAATGGTCGGCAGAGTGCCGTCACCGCGAGTTTTGACTGGCACTTGCACGTCTATAACAACGTCGGAAAGTAACTCGTTCGGCTTTTGAGTCACATCAAGTATGTGTGTTAATTTTGACGCCACTAGCTCTGCAGGTTGTCATGCAATTCCTTTACCTCTCAGAAATGATTATGAAATAAAACTGAAGTACGTGACGAGTGTGACGTTACTAAAACATTAGGGAGCATGGAGAGATACTGTATGGGACCACCCAACCCAAACGAGTTCTGTGTGACGTGCTAACCCGCAGGTATGCACTGAGGCAGCCGGCTAGCTCAGTCTGTACAGCATGATAGTCTTAATCCCAGGGTCGAGGGTTCGAGCGCCACGCTGGGCGGAACGGAATTTTGTTCCGCTGCAGATGTAAATTACCGTTTTTCTGATTAACGTGATGTAATGGAAATAGCAACTTTTAACTTTGCCTACGTCTCTGTCAGTCAGAAGAAAACTGTATTTGGAGGTAAAGGTGATTTTGTAGACATGTGTGAAAGACATGTTCTGAAAAGCAAGTGTTGTTGTTTGGAGAGCACATCGGTTACGTGTCAGATGTGTAGCCAAGCAGTAATGGATCGCCATAGCTGCAAATAGTAGTCGGTAATATGAAGTGTTGTCAGCTCAAGTCTGATGACCCAAACGACCGTAAGGACGAAGTACGCAAGAGTACCGCTAGGCCGCGCCTCTTTAGCTCAGTGGTAGAGCACTGGTCTAGTAAACCAGGGGTTGTGAGTTCCCATCCTCAGAGGAGGAAGACGAATTTTGGAAATCAGTTGCGCGTCGTGGCCGTATAGCAAACAGTATCTGTGATGACGAACAATTAGCGACAAGCGTTTTATTAAGAATTACGCTCAGATGTGATTAAGGCGAATGGCGCAGATAAAGCATTTGCCAAAGCGGTACAGCATAAGGTGGGACGAGGCAGCTTGAATTACATTTTATAGATAAATTTCTCACATATCTCAGAGCCTCTCGCGGTCGTAGTCGTATCGTCGTCGCCGCCGCCGCTTCTGCAGAAGTAGCAAATGGCCATGGTAGCAAATGCGGCGAGGGACGCCCTGCCTTCGATTCCGAATGCACAAAGTGTGTGGTCTTGTTTCCCGGTCTATATTTGGTCGGTCTCGTAAGAGGTTGAATGTAACGTTTGGGTGGGAAAGAGCAAGGGGCAGCGGCTGTGTGGAACGAAAACACTATTCCTCAGGGGTGTGAGCGTTACGAGATAAGTCGTATACAAGTTATACTTGGTCGCTAGTGACCGTGTGGCCGAATGGATAAGTCGTCGGACTTCGGATCTGAAGATTACAGGTTCGAATGCTGTCACTCTCGGTTTTTTTCCAGTTATGAAAAAGAAACATACCGTTTTAATGTAGCAATTGAGCAGTACGAAACCGTCTGAATGTTTCTGTTGACCATTTTCTGCTTGGAGATGCTCTTGAGCTTGAAACACACACAACAAGACCGGTGTTAACTAGCGAAATGGTCGGCAGAGTGCCGTCACCGCGAGTTTTGACTGGCACTTGCACATCTAAAACAACGTCGGAAAGTAACTCGTTCGGCTTTTGAGTCACATCAAGTATGTGTGTTAATTTTGACGCCACTGGCTCTGCAGGTTGTCATGCAATTCCTTTACCTCTCAGAAATGATTATGAAATAAAACTGAAGTACGTGACGAGTGTAACGTTACTAAAACATTAGGGAGCATGGAGAGATTCTGTATGGGACCACCCAACCCAAACGAGTTCTGTGTGACGTGGGAACTCGCAGGTATTCTCCGAGGCAGCCGGCTAGCTCAGTCGGTAGAGCATGATATTCTTAATCCAATGGTCGAGGGTTCGAGCCCCACGCTGGGCGGAACGGAATTTTGTTCCGCTGCAGATGTAAATTACCGTTTTTCTGATTAACGTGATGTAATGGAAATAGCAACTTTTAACTTTGCCTACGTCTCTGTCAGTCGCAAGAAAACTGTATTTGAAGGTAAAGGTGATTTTGTAGACATGTGTGAAAGACATGTTCTGAAATGCAAGTGTTGTTGTTTGGAGAGCACATCGGTTACGTGTCAGATGTGTAGCCAAGCAGTAATGGATCGCCATAGCTGCAAATAGTAGTCGCTAATATGAAGTGTTGTCAGCTCAAGTCTGATGACCCAGACGACCGTAAGGACGAAGTACGCAAGAGGACCGCTAGGCCGCGCCTCTTAGCTCAGTGGTAGAGCACTGGTCTAGTAAACCAGGGGTTGTGGGTTCCCATCCTCAGAGGAGAAAGACGAATTTTGGAAATCAGTTGCGCGTCGTGGCCGTATATCAAACAGTATCTGTGATGACGAACAATTAGTGACAAGCGTTTTATTAAGAATTACGCTCAGATGTGATTAAGGCGAATGGCGCAGATAAAGCATTTGCCAAAGCGGTACAGCTTAAGGTGGGACGTGGCAGTCGGAATTACATTTTATAGATGAATTTCTCACATATCTCAGAGCCTCTCGCGGTCGTCGTCGTCGTCGTCGTCGTCGTCGTCGTCGCCGCCGCCGCTTCTGCAGAAGTAACAAATGGCCATGGTAGCAAATGCGGCGAGGGACGCCCTGCCTTCGATTCCGAATGCACAAAGTGTGTGGTCTTGTTTCCCAGTCTATATTTGGTCGGTCTCGTAAGAGGTTGAATGTAACGTTTGGGTGGGAAAGAGCAAGGGGCAGAGGCTGTGTGGAACGAAAACACTATTCCTCAGGGGTGTGAGCGTTACGAGATGAGTCGTATACAAGTTATACTTGGTCGCTAGTGACCGTGTGGCCGAATGGATAAGGCGTCGGACTTCGGGTCTGAAGATTGCAGGTTCGAATGCTGTCACGCTCGGTTTTTTTCCAGTTCTGAAAAAGAAACATACCGTTTTAATGTAGCAATTGAGCAGTACGAAGCCGTCTGAAAGTTTCTGTTGACCATTTTCTGCTTGGAGATGCTCTTGAGCTTGAAACACACACAACAAGACCGGTGTTAACTAGCGAAATGGTCGGCAGAGTGCCGTCACCGCGAGTTTTGACTGGCACTTGTACATCTAAAACAACGTCGGAAAGTAACTCGTTCGGCTTTTGAGTCACATCAAGTATGTGTGTTAATTTTGACGCCACTGGCTCTGCAGGTTGTCATGCAATTCCTTTACCTCTCAGAAATGATTATGAAATAAAACTGAAGTACGTGACGAGTGTAACGTTACTAAAACATTAGGGAGCATGGAGAGATTCTGTATGGGACCACCCAACCCAAACGAGTTCTGTGTGACGTGCGAACTCGCAGGTATTCTCCGAGGCAGCCGGCTAGCTCAGTCGGTAGAGCATGATATTCTTAATCCCATGGTCGGGGGTTCGAGCCCCACGCTGGGCGGAACGGAATTTTGTTCCGCTGCAGATGTAAATTACCGTTTTTCTGATTAACGTGATGTAATGGAAATAGCAACTTTTAACTTTGCCTACGTCTCTGTCAGTCGCAAGAAAACTGTATTTGAAGGTACAGGTGATTTTTTAGACATGTATGAAAGACATGTTCTGAAATGCAAGTGTTGTTGTTTGGAGAGCACATCGGTTACGTGTCAGATGTGTAGCCAAGCAGTAATGGATCGCCATAGCTGCAAATAGTAGTCGGTAATATGAAGTGTTGTCAGCTCAAGTCTGATGACCCAGACGACCGTAACGACGAAGTACGCAAGAGTACCGCTAGGCCGCGCCTCTTAGCTCAGTGGTAGAGCACTGGTCTAGTAAACCAGGGGTTGTGGGTTCCCATCCTCAGAGGAGGAAGACGAATTTTGGAAATCAGTTGCGCGTCGTGGCCGTATAGCAAACAGTATCTGTGATGACGAACAATTAGCGACAAGCGTTTTATGAAGAATTACGCTCAGATGTGATTAAGGCGAATGGCGCAGATAAAGCATTTGCCAAAGCGGTACAGCATAAGGTGGGACGAGGCAGTCTGAATTACATTTTATAGATGAATTTCTCACATATCTCAGAGCCTCTCGCGGTCGTCGTCGTCGTCGTCGTCGTCGTCGTCGCCGCCGCTTCTGCAGAAGTAGCAAATGGCCACGGTAGCAAACGCGGCGAGTGACGCCCTGCCTTCGATTCCGAATGCACAAAGTGTGTGGTCTTGTTTCCCAGTCTATATTTGGTCGGTCTCGTAAGAGGTTGAATGTAACGTTTGGGTGGGAAAGAGCAAGGGGCAGAGGCTGTGTGGAACGAAAACACTATTCCTCAGGGGTGTGAGCGTTACGAGATGAGTCGTATACAAGTTATACTTGGTCGCTAGTGACCGTGTGGCCGAATGGATTAGGCGTCGGACTTCGGGTCTGAAGATTGCAGGTTCGAATGCTGTCACGCTCGGTTTTTTTCCAGTTCTGAAAAAGAAACATACCGTTTTAATGTAGCAATTGAGCAGTACGAAGCCGTCTGAAAGTTTCTGTTGACCATTTTCTGCTTGGAGATGCTCTTGAGCTTGAAACACACACAACAAGACCGGTGTTAACTAGCGAAATGGTCGGCAGAGTGCCGTCACCGCGAGTTTTGACTGGCACTTGTACATCTAAAACAACGTCGGAAAGTAACTCGTTCGGCTTTTGAGTCACATCAAGTATGTGTGTTAATTTTGACGCCACTGGCTCTGCAGGTTGTCATGCAATTCCTTTACCTCTCAGAAATGATTATGAAATAAAACTGAAGTACGTGACGAGTGTAACGTTACTAAAACATTAGGGAGCATGGAGAGATTCTGTATGGGACCACCCAACCCAAACGAGTTCTGTGTGACGTGCGAACTCGCAGGTATTCTCCGAGGCAGCCGGCTAGCTCAGTCGGTAGAGCATGATATTCTTAATCCCATGGTCGGGGGTTCGAGCCCCACGCTGGGCGGAACGGAATTTTGTTCCGCTGCAGATGTAAATTACCGTTTTTCTGATTAACGTGATGTAATGGAAATAGCAACTTTTAACTTTGCCTACGTCTCTGTCAGTCGCAAGAAAACTGTATTTGAAGGTACAGGTGATTTTTTAGACATGTATGAAAGACATGTTCTGAAATGCAAGTGTTGTTGTTTTGAGAGCACATCGGTTACGTGTCAGATGTGTAGCCAAGCAGTAATGGATCGCCATAGCTGCAAATAGTAGTCGGTAATATGAAGTGTTGTCAGCTCAAGTCTGATGACCCAGACGACCGTAACGACGAAGTACGCAAGAGTACCGCTAGGCCGCGACTCTTAGCTCAGTGGTAGAGCACTGGTCTAGTAAACCAGGGGTTGTGGGTTCCCATCCTCAGAGGAGGAAGACGAATTTTGGAAATCAGTTGCGCGTCGTGGCCGTATAGCAAACAGTATCTGTGATGACGAACAATTAGCGACAAGCGTTTTATGAAGAATTACGCTCAGATGTGATTAAGGCGAATGGCGCAGATAAAGCATTTGCCAAAGCGGTACAGCATAAGGTGGGACGAGGCAGTCTGAATTACATTTTATAGATGAATTTCTCACATATCTCAGAGCCTCTCGCGGTCGTCGTCGTCGACGTCGTCGTCGTCGTCGCCGCCGCTTCTGCAGAAGTAGCAAATGGCCACGGTAGCAAACGCGGCGAGTGACGCCCTGCCTTCGATTCCGAATGCACAAAGTGTGTGGTCTTGTTTCCCAGTCTATATTTGGTCGGTCTCGTAAGAGGTTGAATGTAACGTTTGGGTGGGAAAGAGCAAGGGGCAGAGGCTGTGTGGAACGAAAACACTATTCCTCAGGGGTGTGAGCGTTACGAGATGAGTCGTATACAAGTTATACTTGGTCGCTAGTGACCGTGTGGCCGAATGGATAAGGCGTCGGACTTCGCGTCTGAAGATTGCAGGTTCGAATGCTGTCACGCTCGGTTTTTTTCCAGTTCTGAAAAAGAAACATACCGTTTTAATGTAGCAATTGAGCAGTACGAAGCCGTCTGAATGTTTCTGTTGACCATTTTCTGCTTGGTGATGCTCTTGAGCTTGAAACACACACAACAAGACCGGTGTTAACTACCGAAATGGTCGGCAGAGTGCCGTCACCGCGAGTTTTGACTGGCACTTGCACATCTATAACAACGTCGGAAAGTAACTCGTTCGGCTTTTGAGTCACATCAAGTATGTGTGTTAATTTTGACGCCACTAGCTCTGCAGGTTGTCATGCAATTCCTTTACCTCTCAGAAATGATTATGAAATAAAACTGAAGTACGTGACGAGTGTGACGTTACTAAACCATTAGGGAGCATGGAGAGATTCTGTATGGGATCACCCAACGCAAATGAGTTCTGTGTGACGTGCTAACTCGCAGGTATTCTCCGAGGCAGCCGGCTAGTAGTCTGCCTGCGGCAGCGGTGGTGAGCGGACCTCCAGGGCCAGCGCGCTGCGGCAGGAAGTGTTTACGTCAGGCGGTGAGTCGCGTGCTTACAGCGTCTGCTTATTAGTATTCGTTCCGTTCTGTAGGATCTGATATGGAATTATGAATCCGACTAACAGGAAAGATACCTTGAAGTTTACCTTTGATAGGAACTTTTCGAAACCAAATTCGTTTGAAGTTGAAGCATGGTTAGAGGAAACAGCTAAGATTACTTTTGATGACATTGTAGGGATAAATTTCTCTATCGTGACTAGTGTTGTTTATGTGAAATTAACGTCCTCTGAACTGTGTGATAGAATTGTGGAGTCCAGTGGAGGTGTACTGAAGTTTAAACATAGCGATGGTACCGTCAGTGACGTCAGCATTACGCATGCTGGACTGGGCATCCGAACGGCACGTATTTTCGAACTCCCGTTTGAAATAACAGCCGCGCAAATAAATTCTGCATTGACACCTTACGGGAGGGTCATTAACAATTTTGCGGAGCGTTGGTCCAAAGCCCACAAATTTCCGGTGCTTAACGGCGTCAGGCAGGTTAAGATCGATATACAGAAGCACATACCTTCATATATTTACGTAGGTGGACATCGCGGAATTGTCATATATGATGGGCAGCCAAAAACGTGTGCCGGCTGTGGTGCGCCCGGCCACGTGCGCTCTGAATGTATACAAAGACGGGTGACGCAGATACCTGTCGGTGAAGCCGCTAGCCCCCCTGTGACGACGGCACTGCCACTGACATACGCTGTCGCGGCTTCTGGTCTTCCACCCGCGACCCCGCCTGTAGATGCCCCTCGTTTGAATGATGTTTTGGCCGATAACGTCAAAGAACCGAGTGCTGACGCGGCACCGCTGCTACCACACTCAGAGATGGAGGTAACGACGGATGACTCCCCAGTGGCTGATGCCACTGGTACTGAGGATGAAGCAGACGCTGTGTTCCCGGCGGATCAACCCCAGAGTCAACAGTCCACTTCGGATGTTGATGATACTGCGAACCCTAACAGGAAGCCTTCCAAAAAGAAGCGGAGACTTGCACATCAAGGAGCCAATCAGCTCGCCCCACAGCTCCGCGACAAAGCGAAACGAATAAGCAGCCAAATGTGTCAGAACACTTCTGAACCCTCTGAAGTTGGTCTCCCTGCGTCTGGTCGAATGGACATTGATCCTGTAGTGTCTCCCCCTGTGAATCCACGACGGGTGGAAGATAGTGATACCTCGAGTAGAGTCGTTTTGCCGGATACCCACGCTCAAGGAAACGCAGGATCGCTTTTGTCAGAGGCCACTCTCACTGGGAATTGGGCACAGGAAATGGAAGTATTGGATGCGAGCAATGATGCGGCTGTCATGCGGACCATTGAGACGGAATCTTCGGCACCCCCCACAGAGCAGCATACACCAACCGTACCGGGAACTACAGGAACTCCGACTGACGCGCTTGGCCTCAATTTCGTTAGCCATCCTTCTAAGACTGTTTAATTAATAGTATGTGCCTTCTCCCATGAACGAGCCCCAAGCCTATAAAATTGCCACGTTAAACATCAATAAGATACAGTCGTACTGGCGGCTCCGTAATTTACAAGATTTTGTATACGCAGCGGATATCGATATTCTGTTACTTCAAGAAGTCGCTGCGATTGAACTTGACCGAATAACTGGTTATACTACTCTCTCCAATTCCGGGAGCGGTGCGAATTTAGGGACAGCGATTCTGTTAAAAGAAGGGATTGTAGCGACCGACGCAGAAAAACTGCCTGATCATAGAGGGATCGCTGTCACTTTCCATCGGACACGCATAATCAATGTTTACGCCCCGTCCGGCAGTAGCAATAGGCGTGCTAGGGCTGAGTTCTTCACAAGCGCCATAGTCCCACTTTTTAGGGGAACCTACGATCGTATAATTTTTGCGGGTGACTTCAATTGTGTCTTAAGTCCAAAAGACCAGACGCCTAATTTTAACAAATCTGGAGAACTAGAACGTATCGTCCAAGAAATGAACCTCATTGACACATGGGAGCATACGCACGGAGCGGCACCTGGGTTCACTCATGTCACGAACCACTCTGCAAGCCGGCTAGACAGAATCTATGTATCGGCGTGTATGAAGACTCAAGTCCTCCAATCCGAAGTTTGGCCCACAATTTTTTCCGATCATGCCGCATATATTTGTACTGTTAACATGGTCAAGCAAGGCACATTTCGCGGCAGAGGTTTCTGGAAACTTAACAATGCTCTCCTTAACGATGTTGACTGTCACCGTGTTTTTAACGAAACATGGGAGGCATGTGAACGACGGGTTGCACAGTATGCCTCCGTTACTGAATGGTGGATAACACATGCCAAACCAACTTTATCAAAAATGTTTAAACGCTACGCTCGGGACAAATCCTGGTGGCAACGGCAAACGTCTGAGTTTTATTTTACTTGTCTCAGGGAGCTTTACCAGTCCGATGTGACTGTACCTGAAAATTTTATGCAGATTAAAAAAATTAAGGCAAAATTATTAAAACTTCAGCGGCAGCAGGCAGAAGGCTTTCAAATAAGGTCCAGGCCCCAGAATGTGATAGACGACGAAATGACATCCATGTTTCACGTCATTCGTGAAAATAAGAGGGGGCGGCGGAGATTAATAACTCGTCTTCAGTTGAGTGAAGGCGTTGCGCTCACGCGGCAACAAGACATACGGAACGCACTTCACAATCACTTGGCAGGTCTCCTGACAACGACACATACCGACGATGGAACTCACGATGAATTACTCAATAACTTGCAAAGGACTTTGGGTGCTGCTGAAGTCGAAACTCTCATGAAAGAAATTGATGAAGACGAATTGGATTCTGCGCTATCACGAAGTCCGAAAAATAAATCGCCGGGACCCGACGGTCTCACTGCCGAATTTTATCTTACTTTCTGCGACAAATTAAAGCCCAAGTTGTTGAGTATGTTTAATGAAATTTTACGGCCAGATTTTAATGTTCCTCAGGCTCTCGTGGAAGGCATCGTGGTTTTAATCCCTAAACGCCCAATGTGCAGTTCTGTTGACGATTTTCGGCCGCTTACTTTACTGAACAGTGACTACAAAATTTTAGCACGTATTATTTCTAATAGATTGAAAATGTTGATGAATACTGTCATTGGTCAGTACCAGACCAGTGTAGGTGTCGGTAGGACGATCTTCCAAAATTTGTCTCAATACAGGGACGTTATAGCCATTGCAGATGCGTGTAAGATACGGTGTGCGCTAGTTTCCCTTGACTTTTCAAAGGCATTCGACAGAGTAAACCATCAGTTTCTCATCCGGACGATGCATGCCATGGGATTTCCACTACGTTTTATCAATCTTATACATGAGCTCCTTCGTAAAGGAGTAACTCGACTCATGGTGAATGGCCAGCTGAGCGCATCAATTAATATTACTAATTCAGTGCGACAGGGATGCCCTATGTCGATGGCCTTGTTTGCCATTGCCATTGAGCCTTTGCTTGTCACCTTGACACAGCGTCTACAAGGATTAACCATCCACGGCATTAAGATTGTTTGTACTGCATATGCGGATGACGTCGGATTTTTGGTCATGGACGAAGGTGAAGTCGAGGAAGCCCTTCAGATCGTCAAAAACTACGAACTTGTTGCGGGTGCGAAGTTGAATGCCAGGAAATCTGGCATTATGAACATAGGACGCGGCATCTCGCTGCACCATCACGGTCAGTTGCAACTAATTTCTAAAATGAAATGCCTTGGTATTGAGTACAGGAGCAACATACAGCACACAATTGCGGTGAACTATAGGAATCTCCTGGCAAGTATGCGTGCTTGCATGCAGACCCACTACCTAAGAAGCCTTGATGAACTGCAGAAAGTCACCTTCGCTAATGTCTACCTCACCTCAAAGATTAACTACGTTGCACAAGTACTGCCCATGCCACAGGAGACAGCGAAGCGTATGATGTCCGCTCTAGGCCATTTTGTCACACGTGGACACATTTTTAAAGTCAAGTACGATACGCTCACTCTCACCACGACCGATGGAGGCTTAAATTTAACAGATGTTCGTTCCAAGTCACGAGCTTTGTACGTATGCACCACCTACAAACGGTGGAGGTCGTTACCGAACAGTCTAACGGCTCACTTGTTAACCGAAATAGCGCCGGCCTGCCTGCAGCCTCCCGTCTCTGTTCAACATATTCCGCCTGCGCTGACTCACTTTAAGAGCTTTTTCATTGAGTTCAGTTACGTACGGTCAACTCTCCCAGAAAATGAGCTTTCCGTGGTGAAGTTAGTTTATAATAAACTACTGGCAACCAAGAACAGGAACAACATCGAACACAAATACCCCAATCATCGCTGGCCAGTGATATGGAAAAACATACATAGCCGTGATTTACCAACGTCAGTGAAAGCCTCTTGGTACAGGGTCGTGAACCGTAAAATAAGTACCAATTCACGACTTCATGCTGTACATTTGGCTGACTCACCTTTGTGCCAAACGTGCAACTTGCCTGATACTGATGAACATCGTTTTCTGTGCACCACTGTCCAAGCAGTTTGGCCATGCATTCGCCGAAAACTGGCTACGATTATGAGGACTTCCCAGCTTTGTATTAAACCTGAAGATTTCCTGTATCCGGATTCAGTGCCGTACCCGAACACCAAACGGAACTCTGTCAATTGGTTGAAGGGTCATTATGTTCATTATTTACAGACGCAAGAACCCAAGAGTGAGGCGGCGTTCTGTCTTTACCTGGCATTACAGTTTCACATACTTTCACAGACGAGACATTACAGGAAACGATATGCGAATTTTTTAGAAGTCGTTCTTCGATAAAAGAAGTATATTTTTCTTTCCTTCATTCTACATTGCTTTGTTTTTTCTCTTTTCTTCTTCATATGTCACAGTGACGTATACTGAACAGTGTTACGACAAGGACTATTTTATTTTCTTCTGTTTTTCTAGCGGACCAGAGTTCCTTTTTCATTTTCTATTAAAAAAAAAAAATATTCTACTTTGTCACCATTGCGGGTCTATGCAATAGGTTTAGAAGTATCTTTGGTTTGGAAATCGGAATAGTTCAGAAGAATAAGTAATTCAGAAATCATGGCACATGAAGCCGACGCCGACGAAGGCGATTTATGGCGAGCGCAAGGCGGGGCTGAAGGGGAGGAAGGAGGCCCTAAAAAAAAAAAACAAAAAAAAAAAAAAAAGTCGGTAGAGCATGATATTCTTAATCCCATGGTCGTGTGTTCGAGCCCCACGCTGGGCGGAACGGAATTTTGTTCCGCTGCAGATGTAAATTACCGTTTTTCTGATTAACGTGATGTAATGGAAATAGCAACTTTTAACTTTGCCTACGTCTCTGTCAGTCGCAAGAAAACTGTATTTGAAGGTAAAGGTGATTTTTTAGACATGTATGAAAGACATGTTCTGAAATGCAAGTGTTGTTGTTTGGAGAGCACATCGGTTACGTGTCAGATGTGTAGCCAAGCAGTAATGGATCGCCATAGCTGCAAATAGTAGTCGCTAATATGAAGTGTTGTCAGCTCAAGTCTGATGACCCAGACGACCGTAAGGACGAAGTACGCAAGAGTACCGCAAGGCCGCGCCTCTTAGCTCAGTGGTAGAGCACTGGTCTAGTAAACCAGGGGTTGTGGGTTCCCATCCTCAGAGGAGGAAGACGAATTTTGGAAATCAGTTGCGCGTCGTGGCCGTATAGCAAACAGTATCTGTGATGACGAACAATTAGCGACAAGCGTTTTATGAAGAATTACGCTCAGATGTGATTAAGGCGAATGGCGCAGATAAAGCATTTGCCAAAGCGGTACAGCATAAGGTGGGACGAGGCAGTCTGAATTACATTTTATAGATGAATTTCTCACATATCTCAGAGCCTCTCGCGGTCGTCGTCGTCGTCGTCGTCGTCGTCGTCGTCGCCGCCGCTTCTGCAGAAGTAGCAAATGGCCTCGGTAGCAAATGCGGCGAGTGACGCCCTGCCTTCGATTCCGAATGCACAAAGTGTGTGGTCTTGTTTCCCAGTCTATATTTGGTCGGTCTCGTAAGAGGTTGAATGTAACGTTTGGGCGGGAAAGAGCAAGGGGCAGCGGCTGTGTGGAACGAAAACACTATTCCTCAGGGGTGTGAGCGTTACGAGATGAGTCGTATACAAGTTATACTTGGTCGCTAGTGACCGTGTGGCCGAATGGAGTGTGAGCGTTACGAGATGAGTCGTATACAAGTTATACTTGGTCGCTATTGACCGTGTGGCCGAATGGATAAGGCGTATACAAGTCATACTTGGTCGCTAGTGACCGTGTGGCCAAATGGATAAGGCGTCGGACTTCGCGTCTGAAGATTGCAGGTTCGAATGCTGTCACGCTCGGTTTTTTTCCAGTTCTGAAAAAGAAACATACCGTTTTAATGTAGCAATTGAGCAGTACGAAGCCGTCTGAATGTTTCTGTTGACCATTTTCTGCTTGGTGATGCTCTTGAGCTTGAAACACACACAACAAGACCAGTGTTAACTACCGAAATGGTCGGCAGAGTGCCGTCACCGCGAGTTTTGACTGGCACTTGCACATCTATAACAACGTCGGAAAGTAACTCGTTCGGCTTTTGAGTCACATCAAGTATGTGTGTTAATTTTGACGCCACTAGCTCTGCAGGTTGTCATGCAATTCCTTTACCTCTCAGAAATGATTATGAAATAAAACTGAAGTACGTGACGAGTGTGACGTTACTAAACCATTAGGGAGCATGGAGAGATTCTGTATGGGATCACCCAACGCAAATGAGTTCTGTGTGACGTGCTAACTCGCAGGTATTCTCCGAGGCAGCCGGCTAGCTCAGTCGGTAGAGCATGATATTCTTAATCCCATGGTCGAGTGTTCGAGCCCCACGCTGGGTGGAACGGAATTTTGTTCCGCTGCAGATGTAAATTACCGTTTTTCTGATTAACGTGATGTAATGGAAATAGCAACTTTTAACTTTGCCTACGTCTCTGTCAGTCGCAAGAAAACTGTATTTGAAGGTAAAGGTGATTTTTTAGACATGTATGAAAGACATGTTCTGAAATGCAAGTGTTGTTGTTTGGAGAGCACATCGGTTACGTGTCAGATGTGTAGCCAAGCAGTAATGGATCGCCATAGCTGCAAATAGTAGTCGCTAATATGAAGTGTTGTCAGCTCAAGTCTGATGACCCAGACGACCGTAAGGACGAAGTACGCAAGAGTACCGCTCGGCCGCGCCTCTTAGCTCAGTGGTAGAGCACTGGTCTAGTAAACCAGGGGTTGTGGGTTCCCATCCTCAGAGGAGGAAGACGAATTTTGGAAATCAGTTGCGCGTCGTGGCCGTATAGCAAACAGTATCTGTGATGACGAACAATTAGTGACAAGCGTTTTATGAAGAATTACGCTCAGATGTGATTAAGGCGAATGGCGCAGATAAAGCATTTGCCAAAGCGGTACAGCATAAGGTGGGACGAGGCAGTCTGAATTACATTTTATAGATGAATTTCTCACATATCTCAGAGCCTCTCGCGGTCGTCGTCGTCGTCGTCGTCGTCGTCGTCGTCGTCGTCGTCGTCGCCGCCGCCGCTTCTGCAGAAGTAGCAAATGGCCTCGGTAGCAAATGCGGCGAGTGACGCCCTGCCTTCGATTCCGAATGCACAAAGTGTGTGGTCTTGTTTCCCAGTCTATATTTGGTCGGTCTCGTAAGAGGTTGAATGTAACGTTTGGGTGGGAAAGAGCAAGGGGCAGAGGCTGTGTGGAACGAAAACACTATTCCTCAGGGGTGTGAGCGTTACGAGATGAGTCGTATACAAGTTATACTTGGCCGCTAGTGACCGTGTGGCCGAATGGATAAGGCGTCGGACTTCGCGTCTGAAGATTGCAGGTTCGAATGCTGTCACGCTCGGTTTTTTTCCAGTTCTGAAAAAGAAACATACCGTTTTAATGTAGCAATTGAGCAGTACGAAGCCGTCTGAATGTTTCTGTTGACCATTTTCTGCTTGGTGATGCTCTTGAGCTTGAAACACACACAACAAGACCGGTGTTAACTAGCGAAATGGTCGGCAGAGTGCCGTCACCGCGAGTTTTGACTGGCACTTGCACATCTATAACAACGTCGGAAAGTAACTCGTTCGGCTTTTGAGTCACATCAAGTATGTGTGTTAATTTTGACGCCACTAGCTTTGCAGGTTGTCATGCAATTCCTTTACCTCTCAGAAATGATTATGAAATAAAACTGAAGTACGTGACGAGTGTGACGTTACTAAACCATTAGGGAGCATGGAGAGATTCTGTATGGGATCACCCAACGCAAATGAGTTCTGTGTGACGTGCTAACTCGCAGGTATTCTCCGAGGCAGCCGGCTAGCTCAGTCGGTAGAGCATGATATTCTTAATCCCATGGTCGAGTGTTCGAGCCCCACGCTGGGCGGAACGGAATTTTGTTCCGCTGCAGATGTAAATTACCGTTTTTCTGATTAACGTGATGTAATGGAAATAGCAACTTTTAACTTTGCCTACGTCTCTGTCAGTCGCAAGAAAACTGTATTTGAAGGTAAAGGTGATTTTTTAGACATGTATGAAAGACATGTTCTGAAATGCAAGTGTTGTTGTTTGGAGAGCACATCGGTTACGTGTCAGAAGTGTAGCCAAGCAGTAATGGATCGCCATAGCTGCAAATAGTAGTCGCTAATATGAAGTGTTGTCAGCTCAAGTCTGATGACCCAGACGACCGTAAGGATGAAGTACGCAAGAGTACCGCTAGGCCGCGCCTCTTAGCTCAGTGGTAGAGCACTGGTCTAGTAAACCAGGGGTTGTGGGTTCCCATCCTCAGAGGAGGAAGACGAATTTTGGAAATCAGTTGCGCGTCGTGGCCGTATAGCAAACAGTATCTGTGATGACGAACAATTAGCGACAAGCGTTTTATGAAGAATTACGCTCAGATGTGATTAAGGCGAATGGCGCAGATAAAGCATTTGCCAAAGCGGTACAGCATAAGGTGGGACGAGGCAGTCTCAATTACATTTTATAGATGAATTTCTCACATATCTCAGAGCCTCTCGCGGTCGTCGTCGTCGTCGTCGTCGTCGTCGTCGTCGTCGTCGTCGCCGCCGCCGCCGCCGCTTCTGCAGAAGTAGCAAATGGCCATGGTAGCAAATGCGGCGAGTGACGCCCTGCCTTCGATTCCGAATGCACAAAGTGTGTGGTCTTGTTTCCCAGTCTATATTTGGTCGGTCTCGTAAGAGGTTGAATGTAACGTTTGGGTGGGAAAGAGCAAGGGGCAGAGGCTGTGTGGAACGAAAACACTATTCCTCAGGGGTGTGAGCGTTACGAGATGAGTCGTATACAAGTTATACTTGGTCGCTAGTGACCGTGTGGCCGAATGGATAAGGCGTCGGACTTCGGATCTGAAGATTGCAGGTTCGAATGCTGTCACGCTCGGTTTTTTTCCAGTTCTGAAAAAGAAACATACCGTTTTAATGTAGCAATTGAGCAGTACGAAGCCGTCTGAATGTTTCTGTTGACCATTTTCTGCTTGGTGATGCTCTTGAGCTTGAAACACACACAACAAGACCGGTGTTAACTAGCGAAATGGTCGGCAGAGTGCCGTCACCGCGAGTTTTGACTGGCACTTGCACATCTATAACAACGTCGGAAAGTAACTCGTTCGGCTTTTGAGTCACATCAAGTATGTGTGTTAATTTTGACGCCACTAGCTCTGCAGGTTGTCATGCAATTCCTTTACCTCTCAGAAATGATTATGAAATAAAACTGAAGTACGTGACGAGTGTGACGTTACTAAACCATTAGGGAGCATGGAGAGATTCTGTATGGGATCACCCAACGCAAATGAGTTCTGTGTGACGTGCTAACTCGCAGGTATTCTCCGAGGCAGCCGGCTAGCTCAGTCGGTAGAGCATGATATTCTTAATCCCATGGTCGAGTGTTCGAGCCCCACGCTGGGTGGAACGGAATTTTGTTCCGCTGCAGATGTAAATTACCGTTTTTCTGATTAACGTGATGTAATGGAAATAGCAACTTTTAACTTTGCCTACGTCTCTGTCAGTCGCAAGAAAACTGTATTTGAAGGTAAAGGTGATTTTTTAGACATGTATGAAAGACATGTTCTGAAATGCAAGTGTTGTTGTTTGGAGAGCACATCGGTTACGTGTCAGATGTGTAGCCAAGCAGTAATGGATCGCCATAGCTGCAAATAGTAGTAGCTAATATGAAGTGTTGTCAGCTCAAGTCTGATGACCCAGACGACCGTAAGGACGAAGTACGCAAGAGTACCGCTTGGCCGCGCCTCTTAGCTCAGTGGTAGAGCACTGGTCTAGTAAACCAGGGGTTGTGGGTTCCCATCCTCAGAGGAGGAAGACGAATTTTGGAAATCAGTTGCGCGTCGTGGCCGTATAGCAAACAGTATCTGTGATGACGAACAATTAGCGACAAGCGTTTTATGAAGAATTACGCTCAGATGTGATTAAGGCAAATGGCGCAGATAAAGCATTTGCCAAAGTGGTACAGCATAAGGTGGGACTAGGCAGCCTGAATTACATTTTATAGATGAATTTCTCACATATCTCAGAGCCTCTCGCGGTCGTCGTCGTCGTCGTCGTCGTCGTCGTCGTCGTCGTCGTCGTCGTCGTCGTCGCCGCCGCCGCTTCTGCAGAAGTAGCAAATGGCCTCGGTAGCAAATGCGGCGAGTGACGCCCTGCCTTCGATTCCGAATGCACAAAGTGTGTGGTCTTGTTTCCCAGTCTATATTTGGTCGGTCTCGTAAGAGGTTGAATGTAACGTTTGGGTGGGAAAGAGCAAGGGGCAGAGGCTGTGTGGAACGAAAACACTATTCCTCAGGGGTGTGAGCGTTACGAGATGAGTCGTATACAAGTTATACTTGGTCGCTAGTGACCGTGTGGCCGAATGGATAAGGCGTCGGACTTCGCGTCTGAAGATTGCAGGTTCGAATGCTGTCACGCTCGGTTTTTTTCCAGTTCTGAAAAAGAAACATACCGTTTTAATGTAGCAATTGAGCAGTACGAAGCCGTCTGAATGTTTCTGTTGACCATTTTCTGCTTGGTGATGCTCTTGAGCTTGAAACACACACAACAAGACCGGTGTTAACTAGCGAAATGGTCGGCAGAGTGCCGTCACCGCGAGTTTTGACTGGCACTTGCACATCTATAACAACGTCGGAAAGTAACTCGTTCGGCTTTTGAGTCACATCAAGTATGTGTGTTAATTTTGACGCCACTAGCTTTGCAGGTTGTCATGCAATTCCTTTACCTCTCAGAAATGATTATGAAATAAAACTGAAGTACGTGACGAGTGTGACGTTACTAAACCATTAGGGAGCATGGAGAGATTCTGTATGGGATCACCCAACGCAAATGAGTTCTGTGTGACGTGCTAACTCGCAGGTATTCTCCGAGGCAGCCGGCTAGCTCAGTCGGTAGAGCATGATATTCTTAATCCCATGGTCGAGTGTTCGAGCCCCACGCTGGGCGGAACGGAATTTTGTTCCGCTGCAGATGTAAATTACCGTTTTTCTGATTAACGTGATGTAATGGAAATAGCAACTTTTAACTTTGCCTACGTCTCTGTCAGTCGCAAGAAAACTGTATTTGAAGGTAAAGGTGATTTTTTAGACATGTATGAAAGACATGTTCTGAAATGCAAGTGTTGTTGTTTGGAGAGCACATCGGTTACGTGTCAGATGTGTAGCCAAGCAGTAATGGATCGCCATAGCTGCAAATAGTAGTCGCTAATATGAAGTGTTGTCAGCTCAAGTCTGATGACCCAGACGACCGTAAGGACGAAGTACGCAAGAGTACCGCTGGGCCGCGCCTCTTAGCTCAGTGGTAGAGCACTGGTCTAGTAAACCAGGGGTTGTGGGTTCCCATCCTCAGAGGAGGAAGACGAATTTTGGAAATCAGTTGCGCGTCGTGGCCGTATAGCAAACAGTATCTGTGATGACGAACAATTAGCGACAAGCGTTTTATGAAGAATTACGCTCAGATGTGATTAAGGCGAATGGCGCAGATAAAGCATTTGCCAAAGCGGTACAGCATAAGGTGGGACGAGGCAGTCTGAATTACATTTTATAGATGAATTTCTCACATATCTCAGAGCCTCTCGCGGTCGTCGTCGTCGTCGTCGTCGTCGTCGTCGTCGTCGTCGTCGTCGTCGTCGCCGCCGCCGCTTCTGCAGAAGTAGCAAATGGCCTCGGTAGCAAATGCGGCGAGTGACGCCCTGCCTTCGATTCCGAATGCACAAAGTGTGTGGTCTTGTTTCCCAGTCTATATTTGGTCGGTCTCGTAAGAGGTTGAATGTAACGTTTGGGTGGGAAAGAGCAAGGGGCAGAGGCTGTGTGGAACGAAAACACTATTCCTCAGGGGTGTGAGCGTTACGAGATGAGTCGTGTACAAGATATACTTGGTCGCTAGTGACCGTGTGGCCGAATGGATAAGGCGTCGGACTTCGCGTCTGAAGATTGCAGGTTCGAATGCTGTCACGCTCGGTTTTTTTCCAGTTCTGAAAAGGAAACATACCGTTTTAATGTAGCAATTGAGCAGTACGAAGCCGTCTGATTGTTTCTGTTGACCATTTTCTGCTTGGTGATGCTCTTGAGCTTGAAACACACACAACAAGACCGGTGTTAACTAGCGAAATGGTCGGCAGAGTGCCGTCACCGCGAGTTTTGACTGGCACTTGCACATCTATAACAACGTCGGAAAGTAACTCGTTCGGCTTTTGAGTCACATCAAGTATGTGTGTTAATTTTGACGCCACTAGCTCTGCAGGTTGTCATGCAATTCCTTTACCTCTCAGAAATGATTATGAAATAAAACTGAAGTACGTGACGAGTGTGACGTTACTAAACCATTAGGGAGCATGGAGAGATTCTGTATGGGATCACCCAACCCAAATGAGTTCTGTGTGACGTGCTAACTCGCAGGTATTCTCCGAGGCAGCCGGCTAGCTCAGTCGGTAGAGCATGATATTCTTAATCCCATGGTCGAGTGTTCGAGCCCCACGCTGGGCGGAACGGAATTTTGTTCCGCTGCAGATGTAAATTACCGTTTTTCTGATTAACGTGATGTAATGGAAATAGCAACTTTTAACTTTGCCTACGTCTCTGTCAGTCGCAAGAAAACTGTATTTGAAGGTAAAGGTGATTTTTTAGACATGTATGAAAGACATGTTCTGAAATGCAAGTGTTGTTGTTTGGAGAGCACATCGGTTACGTGTCAGATGTGTAGCCAAGCAGTAATGGATCGCCATAGCTGCAAATAGTAGTCGCTAATATGAAGTGTTGTCAGCTCAAGTCTGATGACCCAGACGACCGTAAGGACGAAGTACGCAAGAGTACCGCTAGGCCGCGCCTCTTAGCTCAGTGGTAGAGCACTGGTCTAGTAAACCAGGGGTTGTGGGTTCCCATCCTCAGAGGAGGAAGACGAATTTTGGAAATCAGTTGCGCGTCGTGGCCGTATAGCAAACAGTATCTGTGATGACGAACAATTAGCGACAAGCGTTTTATGAAGAATTACGCTCAGATGTGATTAAGGCGAATGGCGCAGATAAAGCATTTGCCAAAGCGGTACAGCATAAGGTGGGACGAGGCAGTCTGAATTACATTTTATAGATGAATTTCTCACATATCTCAGAGCCTCTCGCGGTCGTCGTCGTGTCGTCGTCGTCGTCGTCGTCGACGCCGCCGCCGCTTCTGCAGAAGTAGCAAATGGCCATGGTAGCAAATGCGGCGAGGGACGCCCTGCCTTCGATTCCGAATGCACAAAGTGTGTGGTCTTGTTTCCCAGTCTATATTTGGTCGGTCTCGTAAGAGGTTGAATGTAACGTTTGGGTGGGAAAGAGCAAGGGGCAGCGGCTGTGTGGAACGAAAACACTATTCCTCAGGGGTGTGAGCGTTACGAGATGAGTCGTGTACAAGATATACTTGGTCGCTAGTGACCGTGTGGCCGAATGGATAAGGCGTCGGACTTCGCGTCTGAAGATTGCAGGTTCGAATGCTGTCACGCTCGGTTTTTTTCCAGTTCTGAAAAGGAAACATACCGTTTTAATGTAGCAATTGAGCAGTACGAAGCCGTCTGAATGTTTCTGTTGACCATTTTCTGCTTGGTGATGCTCTTGAGCTTGAAACACACACAACAAGACCGGTGTTAACTAGCGAAATGGTCGGCAGAGTGCCGTCACCGCGAGTTTTGACTGGCACTTGCACATCTATAACAACGTCGGAAAGTAACTCGTTCGGCTTTTGAGTCACATCAAGTATGTGTGTTAATTTTGACGCCACTAGCTCTGCAGGTTGTCATGCAATTCCTTTACCTCTCAGAAATGATTATGAAATAAAACTGAAGTACGTGACGAGTGTGACGTTACTAAACCATTAGGGAGCATGGAGAGATTCTGTATGGGATCACCCAACCCAAATGAGTTCTGTGTGACGTGCTAACTCGCAGGTATTCTCCGAGGCAGCCGGCTAGCTCAGTCGGTAGAGCATGATATTCTTAATCCCATGGTCGAGTGTTCGAGCCCCACGCTGGGCGGAACGGAATTTTGTTCCGCTGCAGATGTAAATTACCGTTTTTCTGATTAACGTGATGTAATGGAAATAGCAACTTTTAACTTTGCCTACGTCTCTGTCAGTCGCAAGAAAACTGTATTTGAAGGTAAAGGTGATTTTTTAGACATGTATGAAAGACATGTTCTGAAATGCAAGTGTTGTTGTTTGGAGAGCACATCGGTTACGTGTCAGATGTGTAGCCAAGCAGTAATGGATCGCCATAGCTGCAAATAGTAGTCGCTAATATGAAGTGTTGTCAGCTCAAGTCTGATGACCCAGACGACCGTAAGGACGAAGTACGCAAGAGTACCGCTAGGCCGCGCCTCTTAGCTCAGTGGTAGAGCACTGGTCTAGTAAACCAGGGGTTGTGGGTTCCCATCCTCAGAGGAGGAAGACGAATTTTGGAAATCAGTTGCGCGTCGTGGCCGTATAGCAAACAGTATCTGTGATGACGAACAATTAGCGACAAGCGTTTTATGAAGAATTACGCTCAGATGTGATTAAGGCGAATGGCGCAGATAAAGCATTTGCCAAAGCGGTACAGCATAAGGTGGGACGAGGCAGTCTGAATTACATTTTATAGATGAATTTCTCACATATCTCAGAGCCTCTCGCGGTCGTCGTCGTGTCGTCGTCGTCGTCGTCGTCGTCGTCGTCGTCGTCGCCGCCGCCGCTTCTGCAGAAGTAGCAAATGGCCATGGTAGCAAATGCGGCGAGGGACGCCCTGCCTTCGATTCCGAATGCACAAAGTGTGTGGTCTTGTTTCCCAGTCTATATTTGGTCGGTCTCGTAAGAGGTTGAATGTAACGTTTGGGTGGGAAAGAGCAAGGGGCAGCGGCTGTGTGGAACGAAAACACTATTCCTCAGGGGTGTGAGCGTTACGAGATGAGTCGTGTACAAGATATACTTGGTCGCTAGTGACCGTGTGGCCGAATGGATAAGGCGTCGGACTTCGCGTCTGAAGATTGCAGGTTCGAATGCTGTCACGCTCGGTTTTTTTCCAGTTCTGAAAAGGAAACATACCGTTTTAATGTAGCAATTGAGCAGTACGAAGCCGTCTGAATGTTTCTGTTGACCATTTTCTGCTTGGTGATGCTCTTGAGCTTGAAACACACACAACAAGACCGGTGTTAACTAGCGAAATGGTCGGCAGAGTGCCGTCACCGCGAGTTTTGACTGGCACTTGCACATCTATAACAACGTCGGAAAGTAACTCGTTCGGCTTTTGAGTCACATCAAGTATGTGTGTTAATTTTGACGCCACTAGCTCTGCAGGTTGTCATGCAATTCCTTTACCTCTCAGAAATGATTATGAAATAAAACTGAAGTACGTGACGAGTGTGACGTTACTAAACCATTAGGGAGCATGGAGAGATTCTGTATGGGATCACCCAACCCAAATGAGTTCTGTGTGACGTGCTAACTCGCAGGTATTCTCCGAGGCAGCCGGCTAGCTCAGTCGGTAGAGCATGATATTCTTAATCCCATGGTCGAGTGTTCGAGCCCCACGCTGGGCGGAACGGAATTTTGTTCCGCTGCAGATGTAAATTACCGTTTTTCTGATTAACGTGATGTAATGGAAATAGCAACTTTTAACTTTGCCTACGTCTCTGTCAGTCGCAAGAAAACTGTATTTGAAGGTAAAGGTGATTTTTTAGACATGTATGAAAGACATGTTCTGAAATGCAAGTGTTGTTGTTTGGAGAGCACATCGGTTACGTGTCAGATGTGTAGCCAAGCAGTAATGGATCGCCATAGCTGCAAATAGTAGTCGCTAATATGAAGTGTTGTCAGCTCAAGTCTGATGACCCAGACGACCGTAAGGACGAAGTACGCAAGAGTACCGCTAGGCCGCGCCTCTTAGCTCAGTGGTAGAGCACTGGTCTAGTAAACCAGGGGTTGTGGGTTCCCATCCTCAGAGGAGGAAGACGAATTTTGGAAATCAGTTGCGCGTCGTGGCCGTATAGCAAACAGTATCTGTGATGACGAACAATTAGCGACAAGCGTTTTATGAAGAATTACGCTCAGATGTGATTAAGGCGAATGGCGCAGATAAAGCATTTGCCAAAGCGGTACATTCTTCGGCGGACCTCGGAAGAGTTCCGCCCTTCGATACCTTGCAGAGTACTGCTACGTATCGAAGTGTTAGGGCTTCGCAGAAGTCGCAGTCGCAGTCGCAGTCGCAGTCGCAGTTCCGGAACCGCCAGCAGCAGCAGCAGCAGCAGCAGCAGTTTCCAGTGTCGCCAGTTTTGCAGTAGCAGTCGTCGCCGGACCCAGCCGCAGCTTCCGGACCCAGCCGCCGCCGCCGCCGCCGCCGCCGCAGCTTCCGGCCCCCGCCGCCGCCGCCGCCGCCGCCGCCGCCGCAGCTTCCGGCCCCCGCCGCCGCCGCCGCCGCCGCCGCCGCCAGGACCCAGTGCTTCGTCTTCCTCTCCTGCTTTCGTTGTCGTCGCTATTCTCGTCTTCGTCTTTGCCTCCATCCTTTCGCTCCTCGACGTCTCTCATCTGTCATCTGTAATCTGTTCCTGACTTTGTCCCTTGTCTGTCCCCATTCTTCTTTTCTGTGTTTCCAGTTTTCCTTACTGCCATCATGACCACCCCCACCACCACCGCCACTACCACCGCCATCGTCTATACGACGCCCTCCCTCGCTGCCACTACTCTTACTTGGTGTGCTCAGTCGCCCCCGTCCTACTATATCCCGCCCCTCCTCACCCTTCCCACCCCAGCTCCCTTTGTCGCCCCATCCCCTGCTCCTTCTCCCCAAGCCTCCACACACGACCCCTTTCCCCCACTCCCCCACACCACTCATGCGGCCCCTGCCAGGGTTGTGTCTCGTCGGGCTACGACCCATGCCGCACCATCGCCGGCGCCAGCACCACCACCTGCAGCAGCGCCACAACCAGCAGCAGCACCAACAGCAGCACCAACAGCAGCACCAGCACCAGCACCGACACCGGGACCTGCCGCTTCCCGTCATCTCCCCGTCACTCCTGTGCCCCACACCTCCTCCCATCCTGTCCCCGCTGTTAAGCGTCCCAGTGGCACCCCCGCCTCCTCTGCACCCAAGAAGTCCCAGCATCTTCCCCCTCCCCCACCCCTAGATGCCATGGATGTCTCCCCTCCAGCCCCCTCTACTTCCTCTTCTAACTCCCCCTCCTACAAGTATCTCCTCTCCCGTCCTGATCCCTCTCTCCTGGAGGCCCGCAACCTGACCTTGCTCCTCCGCCAATACTTCCCTGCAGCCCCCATCTCCCTTCTTACCCCCCGTAGGGACTCTGTCTTGATCACCTCCCCAAGCCCTACCCTACACTCCGACATCCTCTCCCGAATTCCTCTCACCCGATTTGGACCTAATGCCTCCCTTGCCCCTGCTCCTTCCCCTTCCTCCCCCCGTCAACCCCAACCCCCACGTCGCCCGCCGACCCTCACCGCCGTGATCACTCGGCTTAGCCCGACGATCACGGAGGAAGAGGTGCTGGCGGAGTTGAAGGCCCACCCGTATCTGGAGGTGCGAGCTGTTCGCCGCATTTTCAACTCTGCGGGCCCCACTCGCCTTATGCGAGTTTTCTCCGAACACGCTCCCTCCATCGACCATCTCCTTAAGGAGGGTGCCCTCCTCTTCCACCGCCGGTATAAGGTTGACCCCTCCCGCTCCCCACCACAATCCATTCGCTGCCAGAGGTGTCTGCGTTATAACGCACACCCAACATCAGAGTGCCGCGAGGCCCCAGTCTGCCCGCATTGTAAGCAAGCGCACTTCCTCCGGCAGTGCCCCAACCTTCAGTCTCCTCCCTCCTGCAATACCTGCAACCTCCAACACCCTACCTACTCCCAGAAATGCAAGGCTCGACCTCCTCCATCCGCTCCTGAACTCACTGTTCCTCTCCGCCCTTTGGATGACCCCACCCCTCCTGGCAATTCCCTCCGTCCTCCCCCCACCGCAGAGGACATCATCAGGTTCGTCACAATAGTGCTCCAGAACGTCCATCCCTTTCAGCGTCCCCACACCCTCCACCAGATTTCCCTCGCTGCCCGTTCCGTGTTCCACCTCAACACCTACGCCACCTATTCCCACAACCAGGCCCATTTCACCTTCTCCCGTCTCGACACCCTCGTTTAAATTCCCATTATGGCACGACAGCACCGTATCCTGTTCAATAACATCCGCTCCCTTCCCACCAACAAGCACCTCCTTATGCATACCCTTACGACCCACCGTGTGGATGCCTTCCTTCTGAACGAAACCTTTCTTCAGCCCCACCACACCGTCCACACCTCGCCCTACCTCCTTCACCGGTCTGACAATCCACTCCAGATAGCGCGTGGCGGAGTTGCCATTGGCCACCACCGCCAGATCCCTGTCCGGCTCCAACCCCTCCTTCCTGACCCCACAGAACACTTGATCCTTAGTCTCTTCTTCCCCGGCCTTACCCTTACCTGTGCCACCATCTATGTCCGCCCCGCTGCACCTATTCCTTTCGACTTCCTTTCCCACATCGACCGTACCTTCTCCTCCTACGTGATCGCCGCCGACCTTAACATCCATAGTCGTTCTGCCGCCCAGTTACGGCGGTGGCATCGGTTCCTTGCCACCCTCCAAGGCGACGTCCTTCCAATTCCCCAACACACCCGCCCTGAATCCAATACCACTCCCGATGTCGTCCTAGCCTCCCCCACCCTGCTTGGCCGCATAGCGGTGGACGTCCTTGATCCCATTGGCAGTGACCATCTCCCTGTCCTCCTCACTGTATCAGACGGTCGTCGCCCCCGTCCCGACCCGCGCCATGACCCTCCCCCGAAATATGTCCATGACTACTCCCGTGCCAACTGGAATGCCTACCGGGACTCCCTTGCTCTCCAGGTCGATAGCCACCCCCTCACCTACCACCAACCTGATGACGTTACCCGTGCTGCCTCCTTTCTCCAGCAGACCTTGTCTGAGGCCGTGGAGGCCCACGTCCCTACCATTGCCATCCATCCGCACCGCCCCACCTTACCCCCACAGGCCGTCCTTCTCCTGCGTGAATCCCGCCGGCTCTACCGTGCCTTCCTTCACACACGTGACCAGGACACACTACGACGCCACCGGCAACTACAGCGACACATCAGGAACTTACTCACGGCAAAGAAACGCCGGGACTGGCGACAGACATGCACCCGTCTTAATGCCACCTTACCTATCAACTCGTCCAAGTACTGGTCAGCCTTCCGCCGCCTTACCGGATCTAAACCCTCTCCCTACTACCCTCTCCTTCATGATGACCACCCCTTCCCTGATGCCCTTAGTAAGGCCAACCATTTCGCCTCCTACCTCTCCGATATCCTTACCATCCCTGACGATCCCCAGTTCGATTATTCCCTCTTTCCTGATGTCCGTGATCGAACTGATACCTCTGTCCCCCCGCTTGCTCCTGGCTTCCAGTACTTGGACAACATCACACACACAGAACTAAATACCCCAATCACCACTCAAGATATCATTGCTACACTTCGCCCTAAACGCAACACTGCTCCCGGTCACGATCGTGTTACTTACCGTCACCTCCGTGAAGCTCCTGCCTCCTTCCTCTCCACATTGGCCAGGCTCTACAATGTGGTCCTGTCCACCGGCTACTACCCCGACCTGTGGAAAACCTCCCGGATCCTGATGTTCCTCAAGCCCGACAAACCGCCTTCCGCTGTCTCCTCCTACCGTCCCATCAGCCTTACCTCGGTCTTCAGCAAGGTCCTGGAATCCATTCTTACCCGCCGCCTACACAAGCACCTTCACCAACACCGCCTCCTCCCCCCTACCCAATGTGGCTTTCGGCCGTCCTTCTCAGCCGATGACCTCCTCCTTCACCTCACTCACCTCCTCTCCGAACAACTCAATTCCCGTCGTTCCGCCATCTTCCTTTCCCTCGACCTCGAACGCGCATATGACCGTGTGTGGCATTCCGGTCTCCTTTTCAAGCTCCAAACCTTTGCTCTTCCTCTCAACTATGTCCGTCTGGTCGCTTCCTTCCTTTCCCACCGTCCTTCCTATGTCACCATCCACAACACTGATTCCTACACCTTCTACCCCTCCGCCGGTGTGCCCCAAGGTTCCGTCCTTTCCCCTCTTCTCTACCTCCTTTACACGGCAGACATGCCTCCACCTGCACCTCCCCTACACCTTCTCCAGTACGCCGATGACACTGCCTTCCTTGCCCTCGCTCCCACCCTGCAACGCTCCCAGCACCTTCTCCAATCCTATCTTGACCGGTTCACCACTTGGTGTAACCAGTGGTTGCTCAAGGTCAATCCTTCCAAGACCCAGGCGATCATTGTAGGCAAAACCACTCGTTCCTTCCGTCTCCTTGATTTCTATCTTACTATTTATGGCCGTCCCATCACCCTCACACCTACTCTCAAGTACCTTGGTGTCACCCTCGACCGTCGCCTCTCCTGGAACCCACATCTCCGGACGATCCAAGCCAAGGCACGCTCCCGCCTCCGCCTCCTTAAGCTCCTTTCTGGCCGTACATGGGGTCTGGACCCTTCCACCATCCTCTACACCTACAAGTCCCTCATCCGTCCTATCCTTTGCTATGCTCATCCCGCCTGGATCTCTGCCCCTCCTACCTTCTACAAGTCCATTCAGATCCTAGAACGCCATGCGCTCCGCCTCGCCTATCGCATCCGTCTCCCTTCCCCCACGCGGATCCTCTATGACCTGATTCCCTTCCCGCACCTCCTCCTTTTCCTCGAACGGTTACGGATCCTCTACACCTCCCGCAAGCTTGATCCTCCACACCCTCTTGTCTCTCCCATCCTCTCCCACCCCAACCCGCTGCCGCGCCTGCATTCCTATATCCCACCTGCTCTCCATCTTTACACCCTCCACACCCTCTCCCTCGGTGGCTTCCGTCAACTCCCCCTCCCTGATGATGCCCTCCTCCCCTCCATCTACCCCTCCTACCAACTTTGAGCCTTACCTTCCCTCTCCTCTCCTTTTTCCTGTGGGCACCCTCTCTCCCTTCTCTCCCTCCCTCCCCTCCCCTTTCTCCTTGGGCTTCCACTCCCCCTACCCTCCCCCTTCTCCTCCATCCCTCTCCTCCACTGGCATCTTCCCCTCCCCCTCTCTCTCCTCTTCCCCACACCTTTTCCCCTTGGCAGGCCACGACTCTGCTGTCTTCCATCAGTTACTTTCATCGTCCTACGCCGAAGACCATCGCATGTGTTTGTGCCTCGACTCTCCTGCAGTGTGTTTGTGTTTCGTCGTTTGTGCTCCGCTGGTTCACGTGTGGCCATCTGCCATCTGCGTTTGTGCACCGTGTTTCTCCGCTTTTATCCATTGTGCTACGCACGTGACCGACTCCGTTTTAACTCTGTTTTGTCTACTGTTTGTACCCCGCCGTCTTGATTGTTTTTATATCTCACTCATCTCTGTTCTGTGTATACTCTGAGGCCGAAGAGCGGCATACTTGGTCCGCTGCCGGCCTACCTGTTTGTCACAGGTATTAAAATCACAATAAAGAAAAAAAAAAAAAAAAAAAAAAGCGGTACAGCATAAGGTGGGACGAGGCAGTCTGAATTACATTTTATAGATGAATTTCTCACATATCTCAGAGCCTCTCGCGGTCGTCGTCGTCGTCGTCGTCGTCGTCGTCGTCGTCGTCGTCGCCGCCGCCGCATCTGCAGAAGTAGCAAATGGCCATGGTAGCAAATGCGGCGAGTGACGCCCTGCCTTCGATTCCGAATGCACAAAGTGTGTGGTCTTGTTTCCCAGTCTATATTTGGTCGGTCTCGTAAGAGGTTGAATGTAACGTTTGGGTGGGAAAGAGCAAGGGGCAGAGGCTGTGTGGAACGAAAACACTATTCCTCAGGGGTGTGAGCGTTACGAGATGAGTCGTATACAAGTTATACTTGGTCGCTAGTGACCGTGTGGCCGAATGGATAAGGCGTCGGACTTCGCGTCTGAAGATTGCAGGTTCGAATGCTGTCACGCTCGGTTTTTTTCCAGTTCTGAAAAAGAAACATACCGTTTTAATGTAGCAATTGAGCAGTACGAAGCCGTCTGAATGTTTCTGTTGACCATTTTCTGCTTGGTGATGCTCTTGAGCTTGAAACACACACAACAAGACCGGTGTTAACTAGCGAAATGGTCGGCAGAGTGCCGTCACCGCGAGTTTTGACTGGCACTTGCACATCTATAACAACGTCGGAAAGTAACTCGTTCGGCTTTTGAGTCACATCAAGTATGTGTGTTAATTTTGACGCCACTAGCTTTGCAGGTTGTCATGCAATTCCTTTACCTCTCAGAAATGATTATGAAATAAAACTGAAGTACGTGACGAGTGTGACGTTACTAAACCATTAGGGAGCATGGAGAGATTCTGTATGGGATCACCCAACGCAAATGAGTTCTGTGTGACGTGCTAACTCGCAGGTATTCTCCGAGGCAGCCGGCTAGCTCAGTCGGTAGAGCATGATATTCTTAATCCCATGGTCGAGTGTTCGAGCCCCACGCTGGGCGGAACGGAATTTTGTTCCGCTGCAGATGTAAATTACCGTTTTTCTGATTAACGTGATGTAATGGAAATAGCAACTTTTAACTTTGCCTACGTCTCTGTCAGTCGCAAGAAAACTGTATTTGAAGGTAAAGGTGATTTTTTAGACATGTATGAAAGACATGTTCTGAAATGCAAGTGTTGTTGTTTGGAGAGCACATCGGTTACGTGTCAGATGTGTAGCCAAGCAGTAATGGATCGCCATAGCTGCAAATAGTAGTCGCTAATATGAAGTGTTGTCAGCTCAAGTCTGATGACCCAGACGACCGTAAGGACGAAGTACGCAAGAGTACCGCTAGGCCGCGCCTCTTAGCTCAGTGGTAGAGCACTGGTCTAGTAAACCAGGGGTTGTGGGTTCCCATCCTCAGAGGAGGAAGACGAATTTTGGAAATCAGTTGCGCGTCGTGGCCGTATAGCAAACAGTATCTGTGATGACGAACAATTAGCGACAAGCGTTTTATTAAGAATTACGCTCAGATGTGATTAAGGCGAATGGCGCAGATAAAGCATTTGCCAAAGCGGTACAGCATAAGGTGGGACGAGGCAGTCTGAATTACATTTTATAGATGAATTTCTCACATATCTCAGAGCCTCTCGCGGTCGTCGTCGTGTCGTCGTCGCCGCCGCGGCTTCTGCAGAAGTAGCAAATGGCCATGGTAGCAAATGCGGCGAGGGACGCCCTGCCTTCGATTCCGAATGCACAAAGTGTGTGGTCTTGTTTCCCAGTCTATATTTGGTCGGTCTCGTAAGAGGTTGAATGTAACGTTTGGGTGGGAAAGAGCAAGGGGCAGCGGCTGTGTGGAACGAAAACACTATTCCTCAGGGGTGTGAGCGTTACGAGATAAGTCGTATACAAGTTATACTTGGTCGCTAGTGACCGTGTGGCCGAATGGATAAGTCGTCGGACTTCGGATCTGAAGATTACAGGTTCGAATGCTGTCACGCTCGGTTTTTTTCCAGTTCTGAAAAAGAAACATACCGTTTTAATGTAGCAATTGAGCAGTACGAAACCGTCTGAATGTTTCTGTTGACCATTTTCTGCTTGGAGATGCTCTTGAGCTTGAAACACACACAACAAGACCGGTGTTAACTAGCGAAATGGTCGGCAGAGTGCCGTCACCTCGAGTTTTGACTGGCACTTGCACATCTAAAACAACGTCGGAAAGTAACTCGTTCGGCTTTTGAGTCACATCAAGTATGTGTGTTAATTTTGACGCCACTGGCTCTGCAGGTTGTCATGCAATTCCTTTACCTCTCAGAAATGATTATGAAATAAAACTGAAGTACGTGACGAGTGTAACGTTACTAAAACATTAGGGAGCATGGAGAGATTCTGTATGGGACCACCCAACCCAAACGAGTTCTGTGTGACGTGCGAACTCGCAGGTATTCTCCGAGGCAGCCGGCTAGCTCAGTCGGTAGAGCATGATATTCTTAATCCCATGGTCGGGGGTTCGAGCCCCACGCTGGGCGGAACGGAATTTTGTTCCGCTGCAGATGTAAATTACCGTTTTTCTGATTAACGTGATGTAATGGAAATAGCAACTTTTAACTTTGCCTACGTCTCTGTCAGTCGCAAGAAAACTGTATTTGAAGGTAAAGGTGATTTTTTAGACATGTATGAAAGACATGTTCTGAAATGCAAGTGTTGTTGTTTGGAGAGCACATCGGTTACGTGTCAGATGTGTAGCCAAGCAGTAATGGATCGCCATAGCTGCAAATAGTAGTCGCTAATATGAAGTGTTGTCAGCTCAAGTCTGATGACCCAGACGACCGTAAGGACGAAGTACGCAAGAGTACCGCTTGGCCGCGCCTCTTAGCTCAGTGGTAGAGCACTGGTCTAGTAAACCAGGGGTTGTGGGTTCCCGTCCTCAGAGGAGGAAGACGAATTTTGGAAATCAGTTGCGCGTCGTGGCCGTATAGCAAACAGTATCTGTGATGACAAACAATTAGCGACAAGCGTTTTATGAAGAATTACGCTCAGATGTGATTAAGGCGAATGGCGCAGATAAAGCATTTGCCAAAGCGGTACAGCATAAGGTGGGACGAGGCAGTCTGAATTACATTTTATAGATGAATTTCTCACATATCTCAGAGCCTCTCGCGGTCGTCGTCGTGTCGTCGTCGCCGCCGCGGCTTCTGCAGAAGTAGCAAATGGCCATGGTAGCAAATGCGGCGAGGGACGCCCTGCCTTCGATTCCGAATGCACAAAGTGTGTGGTCTTGTTTCCCAGTCTATATTTGGTCGGTCTCGTAAGAGGTTGAATGTAACGTTTGGGTGGGAAAGAGCAAGGGGCAGCGGCTGTGTGGAACGAAAACACTATTCCTCAGGGGTGTGAGCGTTACGAGATAAGTCGTATACAAGTTATACTTGGTCGCTAGTGACCGTGTGGCCGAATGGATAAGTCGTCGGACTTCGGATCTGAAGATTACAGGTTCGAATGCTGTCACGCTCGGTTTTTTTCCAGTTCTGAAAAAGAAACATACCGTTTTAATGTAGCAATTGAGCAGTACGAAACCGTCTGAATGTTTCTGTTGACCATTTTCTGCTTGGAGATGCTCTTGAGCTTGAAACACACACAACAAGACCGGTGTTAACTAGCGAAATGGTCGGCAGAGTGCCGTCACCGCGAGTTTTGACTGGCACTTGCACATCTAAAACAACGTCGGAAAGTAACTCGTTCGGCTTTTGAGTCACATCAAGTATGTGTGTTAATTTTGACGCCACTGGCTCTGCAGGTTGTCATGCAATTCCTTTACCTCTCAGAAATGATTATGAAATAAAACTGAAGTACGTGACGAGTGTAACGTTACTAAAACATTAGGGAGCATGGAGAGATTCTGTATGGGACCACCCAACCCAAACGAGTTCTGTGTGACGTGCGAACTCGCAGGTATTCTACGAGGCAGCCGGCTAGCACAGTCGGTAGAGCATGATATTCTTAATCCCATGGTCGGGGGTTCGAGCCCCACGCTGGGCGGAACGGAATTTTGTTCCGCTGCAGATGTAAATTACCGTTTTTCTGATTAACGTGATGTAATGGAAATAGCAACTTTTAACTTTGCCTACGTCTCTGTCAGTCGCAAGAAAACTGTATTTGAAGGTAAAGGTGATTTTTTAGACATGTATGAAAGACATGTTCTGAAATGCAAGTGTTGTTGTTTGGAGAGCACATCGGTTACGTGTCAGATGTGTAGCCAAGCAGTAATGGATCGCCATAGCTGCAAATAGTAGTCGCTAATATGAAGTGTTGTCAGCTCAAGTCTGATGACCCAGACGACCGTAAGGACGAAGTACGCAAGAGTACCGCTAGGCCGCGCCTCTTAGCTCAGTGGTAGAGCACTGGTCTAGTAAACCAGGGGTTGTGGGTTCCCATCCTCAGAGGAGGAAGACGAATTTTGGAAATCAGTTGCGCGTCGTGGCCGTATAGCAAACAGTATCTGTGATGACGAACAATTAGCGACAAGCGTTTTATGAAGAATTACGCTCAGATGTGATTAAGGCGAATGGCGCAGATAAAGCATTTGCCAAAGCGGTACAGCATAAGGTGGGACGAGGCAGTCTGAATTACATTTTATAGATGAATTTCTCACATATCTCAGAGCCTCTCGCGGTCGTCGTCGTCGTCGTCGTCGTCGTCGTCGTCGTCGTCGTCGTCGTCGTCGCCGCTTCTGCAGAAGTAGCAAATGGCCTCGGTAGCAAATGCGGCGAGTGACGCCCTGCCTTCGATTTCGAATGCACAAAGTGTGTGGTCTTGTTTCCCAGTCTATATTTGGTCGGTCTCGTAAGAGGTTGAATGTAACGTTTGGGTGGGAAAGAGCAAGGGGCAGAGGCTGTGTGGAACGAAAACACTATTCCTCAGGGGTGTGAGCGTTACGAGATGAGTCGTATACAAGTTATACTTGGTCGCTAGTGACCGTGTGGCCGAATGGATAAGGCGTCGGACTTCGCGTCTGAAGATTGCAGGTTCGAATGCTGTCACGCTCGGTTTTTTTCCAGTTCTGAAAAAGAAACATACCGTTTTAATGTAGCAATTGAGCAGTACGAAGCCGTCTGAATGTTTCTGTTGACCATTTTCTGCTTGGTGATGCTCTTGAGCTTGAAACACACACAACAAGACCGGTGTTAACTAGCGAAATGGTCGGCAGAGTGCCGTCACCGCGAGTTTTGACTGGCACTTGCACATCTATAACAACGTCGGAAAGTAACTCGTTCGGCTTTTGAGTCACATCAAGTATGTGTGTTAATTTTGACGCCACTAGCTCTGCAGGCTGTCATGCAATTCCTTTACCTCTCAGAAATGATTATGAAATAAAACTGAAGTACGTGACGAGTGTGACGTTACTAAACCATTAGGGAGCATGGAGAGATTCTGTATGGGATCACCCAACCCAAATGAGTTCTGTGTGACGTGCTAACTCGCAGGTATTCTCCGAGGCAGCCGGCTAGCTCAGTCGGTAGAGCATGATATTCTTAATCCCATGGTCGAGTGTTCGAGCCCCACGCTGGGCGGAACGGAATTTTGTTCCGCTGCAGATGTAAATTACCGTTTTTCTGATTAACGTGATGTAATGGAAATAGCAACTTTTAACTTTGCCTACGTCTCTGTCAGTCGCAAGAAAACTGTATTTGAAGGTAAAGGTGATTTTGTAGACATGTATGAAAGACATGTTCTGAAATGCAAGTGTTGTTGTTTGGAGAGCACATCGGTTACGTGTCAGATGTGTAGCCAAGCAGTAATGGATCGCCATAGCTGCAAATAGTAGTCGCTAATATGAAGTGTTGTCAGCTCAAGTCTGATGACCCAGACGACCGTAAGGACGAAGTACGCAAGAGTACCGCTAGGCCGCGCCTCTTAGCTCAGTGGTAGAGCACTGGTCTAGTAAACCAGGGGTTGTGGGTTCCCATCCTCAGAGGAGGAAGACGAATTTTGGAAATCAGTTGCGCGTCGTGGCCGTATAGCAAACAGTATCTGTGATGACGAACAATTAGCGACAAGCGTTTTATGAAGAATTACGCTCAGATGTGATTAAGGCGAATGGCGCAGATAAAGCATTTGCCAAAGCGGTACAGCATAAGGTGGGACGAGGCAGTCTGAATTACATTTTATAGATGAATTTCTCACATATCTCAGAGCCTCTCGCGGTCGTCGTCGTCGTCGTCGTCGTCGTCGTCGTCGTCGCCGCCGTCGCCGCTTCTGCAGAAGTAGCAAATGGCCTCGGTAGCAAATGCGGCGAGTGACGCCCTGCCTTCGATTCCGAATGCACAAAGTGTGTGGTCTTGTTTCCCAGTCTATATTTGGTCGGTCTCGTAAGAGGTTGAATGTAACGTATGGGTGGGAAAGAGCAAGGGGCAGAGGCTGTGTGGAACGAAAACACTATTCCTCAGGGGTGTGAGCGTTACGAGATGAGTCGTATACAAGTTATACTTGGTCGCTAGTGACCGTGTGGCCGAATGGATATTTCTGGCTTTAGCCGTCGCCGCGGTCGGACGTGCTTGTTGTTTACTCCGCGTACGTTAGCGCTATCGCCGGCGTTTGGTGTTTACGTGAAGTTAGCTGTACATTTTCGTTGTTATTTTTTGAGTGGTGTCTCTGATAAGTGTTTTTATAGTGCTTTCGTCCGTTCCACGTCTCGTGCTTCGCCGCAATTTCGGTTGTTGCCGGAATTTCGTCGGAACCGACGACCATGTCTGACACCGTCAGGAAGAATACTTTAGTCTTCTCGTTCGAGAAAGAAACACGGCCGGTCCAACCCACTGCGCTGGAAATCCACGATTGGCTGACTGAGGTAATCGGTATAAATTCTGACTCTGTTCATACCACGCAATTAGATGCTGAAAAATACTGTGTTTTTGTTAAATTTCTGAACTCAGTGACAGTCGATAAGTTGCTTGCAAAATGGGGTAATTCCGTCGAATTTGTTCATCGAGACGGTTCAAAAAGTAATGTCTCTGTACGAAAAGCTGATATCATGTACACCAATGTCAGGATTTTGAATGTTCCAATTGAAATTGATAATCAGTTGATCAAGGACGCTCTATCTAAATATGGCGAAGTTAGATCTATCTATAACGAAAGATGGTCGAAGCTATACAAGATACAGTGTTTTAATGGCATTAGATCCGTTGTAATGGAGGTGAAAGCCAACATTCCGTCCCATATATCCGTTGCAGGCCATAAAGCACATGTTGTGTATTCTGGTCAGGAGCGCACGTGCAATATTTGCAATGAGACAGGTCATTTCCGACAAGATTGTCCGCGCCGTGTTTTTGTTCTTCGGAACAATCTAACACAGCGTCAAAAACTGACCCTCAGCGATGTCTTACCAAATAGCACTTCCTTTCTTTCGGTTAACGACAGCGGTGCATGTACTTCTGCAGTGCCCGCCATAACTACTACGGAGTTCCCTCCCCTGAGCGTCATTCCATCACACCCTTCTGTTCCCGATTGCGATCTCCAGAATAAGAAGCGACCGTTGGAAACGACCGATGACGGCTCGGACGGCGAGTCCGCCCGTAATTCGCCTTCCACCCGCAAGCAGAAGCAGTGTCATGCGGATGTGCTCGAGGAAACAAACAGTACATGTATTGACGTGACGACAGCCGCTGAGGCAACCCGGCCGCTGTCGGCGGCTGAACAGGTACAAACGGTCCACGGAGGGGACGCAGTAACGATTGTCGCGGAGACGGAAGAGGCGCACTCCGAAGCACAAGAGGTGACGGAGCGGAACCCAACTCAAGCACTTACAGACCCACAAACCGCCGACTCAGTCAGTGCTCTGGAGCTAGTGACGGAAGAACAAGGAAATGGCACTCGTAAAAAGGACGCTGTTGAGGCAGCTTCGGTCACAACGGTGGTAAAGATAGACAATCCGAATGACGGCGCGTTGAACCAAGATGTCCGAAGACGCCGACTCAAACCGCAACCTAATCTCAAAGCTTCCCGTAACCAAAGCAAACAACAACCAGCACAAGAGGAAGCGACGGCCAAGAACGTCTTGTATGAAATCATCACGGAAAGACCTAAGGAGGTACCTTCAAGTGACATTAGTGATGCAAAGCCCCTCGGTAAAACTAAAACCCGAGATGTTCGGAATCCTGCACCAAAATGAGGCTGTAAGATGAAAAAAAAAAAAAAAAACAAAGGACTTTGTTGAACCAGTTTCATTTCTAATTGTACTACTGTCTTAGTCATATTTCAGAGGAACCAGATGAAGTGTTTACCGAGCTTCAAATACCGACTATTCTTTTAGATGTTTGTTTAAGCGGAGTCGTTTCTCCCTTCTAGAAGCTGCACATCTCTTTTTTTTTTATTAATATTTTGTTATCTTTTTAATCACTTATTTACTTTTTATGCAAACTAAATGTCCCAGGCATATACAATTACGACTATCAATATTAACAGGATTACATCCGTGACTAAAGTTACAGCGCTCAAGGATTATTTATATGAGTCAGGGACGGACATTGCTTTCCTACAGGAAGTAGTGCTGACTAATCTTACAGTGCCTGGATATTTGGCGATTTTAAATGTCTCACTTGACACCAACGTCGGTACAGCAATTTTAGTCAGGGAGGGGATTCCTGTCTCGGATATCGAGAGGCTGGACTCCGGCAGAGCGATAGGTATAAAAGTCTTTGGTTCTACCCTTATCAATCTGTATGCCCCTTCTGGCACATCCAATAGAATGGAAAGAGCACAGTTCTATAAAGAAGAAATCATTTATTTATTACGGAAAAACCCAAAAGATCTTATAATAGGCGGTGATTTTAATTGTGTGATAAATAAGAAAGACCAGGTTCCGAATTTTAATAACTGCAATGAACTGAAGCGTTTCGTCACTGTTTTACAGCTTAAAGATGCTTGGGAAATAATGTATCCCACATTTGTGGCATTTACATTCCTAGGTCCTCACTCACGTAGCAGGATCGACAGACTCTACATCTCGCAAAGTCTAGTTAGCTCCTTCATTAAAGCAGAGACGATTCCAGTTTACTTTTCTGATCATAGCTCCGTGCTAGCTTCCATCAACCTTACTGCGCAACCCACTCGCCGTTTTAGAAGTTCATGGCACCTTAATACGTCACTGATGCAGGACGACGGATTAGAAGAAAGTTTGACAGAAGCGTGGGCATTGTGCCTCCGCTCTGCAGATAGACACGTCTCAGTACTAGACTGGTGGTGCAACAGGGCAAAGCCTAAACTGAGAAAAGTTCTCATCCAGTATAGTGTACAACGATCGAAAGACTTGAAAAATTCCATAGAATTTTATTATACCATGCTGCGAAATTTATATGAGCAGGCAAACACTTCCAACGTCCGTCTGGCAGATATCAAGCAAACTAAGGCCAAATTGCTCAGTCTTAAAAGACAGCAGATGGAGGGTCTGAAATTAAAATCCAAGGCTAAGACAGTCGTGGAGGATGAACATGCTTCCTTGTACAATCTACTGAAGCACGAAAGAAACAGGAGACGCACCTTCATTGATGGACTTCAGTCTGAAACTGGCGAGACACTCACGACTCAGAGAGACATCGTCAATGCAGTGCACAAATATTACGAAGACCTATACACTGCCAACCCGGTATGTGAAGAGTCCTTCGATGAGTTCCTTAGTTCCATAGCTCCACAGGTCTCGGACGAGGAAAACGAAGACCTTCTCGTTGAGTGTACTAACGAAGATATCCACAGAATCATCTGCAAATCTCCTCTGAGGAAATCGCCGGGACCGGATGGTTTGCCTGTTGAATTTTATAAACGATACTGGCCACTGATTGGTGACATGTTTACCCGAATGACGAATGAGGTGCTTCAGGGAAAGCATTTACCTGCTGTTTTTAAAGAGAGCACAATAGTACTAATCCCAAAAAATGCTGCACAAAGAAACCTCAACAACTTTCGTCCTATCTCCCTGTTAAACTCCGATTATAAAATCATCGGCAGAATTTTAAACAACAGACTCTCACAGTTGGCCAAAAAGATAGTAAGTCCATACCAGTCCTGTGTGCCTACCAAGAGCATTTTCAAAAGCATAGCTGAATATAGAGATATAATTGCAATCACTGCTGTGACCACCATAAAATGTGCTATCATGTTTATTGACTTCCAGAAAGCATTTGATCGTGTGGATCATAGATTCCTTAGTGCCACACTGAACAAAATAGGTTTTAATGAGCGAGTCGTAAGTGTGATCAGAAATGTTGCAACAGGCATCAGCGCTTGTATATCAGTTAACTGCCAGAGGACAAAGCAGATTCAGATCAGGCGCGGCGTTCCTCAAGGAAGCCCCCTCTCCATGTTCCTATTCGTGCTTTCATTAGAACCTTTCCTCCGCAGTGTTCATGCCACTCTAACTGGCATCACATTATCTGGTCACCGAACAGTCATAAACGCCTATGCCGATGATGTCGGAGTCGTCCTGCGAAATCCCGACGACATTTTGAAATTGGAAACGCTAATTAAAAAGTACTGTAGAGTCTCCGGAGCAGGTGTCAACGCAAACAAAAGCAAACTCCTAAACCTGCGGGGTTTTCAACATACCACCTTAGCCTGGGCCACAATGGTCACCCAATGCAAAGCACTAGGAATAACACTGACACCTTGTCCGTTAAAAATGGCAGCTATCAATTGGAGAAATACGTCGGGACAACTTCTTGGAACAACAAGAGAAAACCTCCACCGTAACATGAACCAAGTTCAGAGGGTGATTTTCATTAACCACTGCATTCTCTCCAGGAGTTACTTTATAGCACAGATCTTCCCACTACCGAAAATGATTGGAAAAAAGATAATGTCTACCATTGCCAGCTATCTTTGGAGAGGGGATATATTCAGAGTCGACGCAAAAACTGCGACCTTAGATCCCAGGAATGGAGGTTTGGGGTTAGTTGACATCAGAAATAAGGCGTCTGCGCTTTTTATAAAAAGGACCGCCACTATCCTTAGCGACCACGCTGATAGCATTACAACTAAATTATTTGAAGTTGTCAGGCCTGCCAGTTTACAGGCGCCGGTGAATGTGCAAAAAATAAATAACCGGCTCCAGTACGTTCGTGTATATTTTGTGGAATTCAGCTATCTCGGCGGTGTCATCATCAACTCACGACGGATCACGGCCCGCGATATTCTGTGCCATCGAAAGAAAATGGAGGGGAGAAACAAATTGGAAAGTAAATACCCACACACTGATTGGGACGCCATATGGAAAAATATTAATATGCGTGGTCTACCATCGGACGTCAAGTCAGCGTGGTATAAAACAGTGAATGAGACCGTAAGCACCAATGAAAGGTTACATGCAATCGGCGTTAGCGACACGAACCTATGTCTCAAATGTAAATTGATCGACACGTTAGTGCACAGATTCACGTGCGGTGGCAATCTACAACTCTGTAATTGGATTAGGGAACAACTGGCTTTTCTTACGAGATCTTCGGTGGAAAATTTTCCCCCTGTTACATTCCTCAGGCCTCAGACTTGCTATTTTCCAGCAGCAAAAAACAACTCGGTCCATTGGTTAATGGGACACTATGTGAATTACGTAATTAATCACCTGGGAAATGACAATTCCACTGATTTTTACATGTACTTGAAGTGTGCTTTTTATAACGCCCTGAAATATAAAGACCACAAGAAAAACTACGGCAATATGCTGAAAATTGTATTCGAGCGACTGGGCATTGGTTGACAAGCCAACGAGATAAACAAAAATCGTTTATTTAAGCGACACGACGCTTAAACAAAAACAATTGGGGAGAAGTACAATTTTACAGTTTCATATTACAATCTCTTATCCTCTGCTGGCAAAGAAGGCTATTTTGTTTATTGCACAGAAGAAGCCGAAGCCGAAAGCCAGTATCGCAGGGTTAAAGATATATTGTTTTCTTATACATTCATTTTATGACTGAGAAGGAAGTCTCATTTGTTTCCATGGAAGGGAACATACTTTTTTATTATTATTATTAATCTCAAGAAGGAAAGGAGGCTATGGAATTAGTAACTTAACATAAAATTCCTTCTTCACATTCCATGAAGATTTTTCTTTTACAATAAAAAAATAACAAACAAACAAAAATAATAATAATAACAGTTAAAAAACTAAACAGAAATTAAAAAAAATAATATACAGGTTCAGGGTCCACTACTTCCTACAACTTTATTATATATTACAAAGAAGTATGCTAGGTTGCCGAGAAGCAGTGGATGAAAAAAAAAAAAAAAAAAAAAAGCACTAAAGCTATAACCTTCAATCTCTATTGCCTCGGCATGACATAAATTTTTTGTTTCAAATGAAGCATCTTTTGGTTCAGGATTTCGAAGGCAAAACAGCATATATCTACGTATACACAAGATGTAAAATTTCTTATTGAAAACTATAACACGCGATCTAGTGTGCAACAGGACTGGGTGGAGTCATCGCGGCCAGGCCTCGAGATTTTGACCCCTGCCCGCTTTGCCTCCGCCTGCCTCATGCTGCCGCGTTCCTTACAAAAAAAAAAAAAATGGATAAGGCGTCGGACTTCGCGTCTGAAGATTGCAGGTTCGAATGCTGTCACGCTCGGTTTTTTTCCAGTTCTGAAAAAGAAACATACCGTTTTAATGTAGCAATTGAGCAGTACGAAGCCGTCTGAATGTTTCTGTTGACCATTTTCTGCTTGGTGATGCTCTTGAGCTTGAAACACACACAACAAGACCGGTGTTAACTAGCGAAATGGTCGGCAGAGTGCCGTCACCGCGAGTTTTGACTGGCACTTGCACATCTATAACAACGTCGGAAAGTAACTCGTTCGGCTTTTGAGTCACATCAAGTATGTGTGTTAATTTTGACGCCACTAGCTCTGCAGGTTGTCATGCAATTCCTTTACCTCTCAGAAATGATTATGAAATAAAACTGAAGTACGTGACGAGTGTGACGTTACTAAACCATTAGGGAGCATGGAGAGATTCTGTATGGGATCACCCAACCCAAATGAGTTCTGTGTGACGTGCTAACTCGCAGGTATTCTCCGAGGCAGCCGGCTAGCTCAGTCGGTAGAGCATGATATTCTTAATCCCATGGTCGAGTGTTCGAGCCCCACGCTGGGCGGAACGGAATTTTGTTCCGCTGCAGATGTAAATTACCGTTTTTCTGATTAACGTGATGTAATGGAAATAGCAACTTTTAACTTTGCCTACGTCTCTGTCAGTCGCAAGAAAACTGTATTTGAAGGTAAAGGTGATTTTTTAGACATGTATGAAAGACATGTTCTGAAATGCAAGTGTTGTTGTTTGGAGAGCACATCGGTTACGTGTCAGATGTGTAGCCAAGCAGTAATGGATCGCCATAGCTGCAAATAGTAGTCGCTAATATGAAGTGTTGTCAGCTCAAGTCTGATGACCCAGACGACCGTAAGGACGAAGTACGCAAGAGTACCGCTAGGCCGCGCCTCTTAGCTCAGTGGTAGAGCACTGGTCTAGTAAACCAGGGGTTGTGGGTTCCCATCCTCAGAGGAGGAAGACGAATTTTGGAAATCAGTTGCGCGTCGTGGCCGTATAGCAAACAGTATCTGTGATGACGAACAATTAGCGACAAGCGTTTTATTAAGAATTACGCTCAGATGTGATTAAGGCGAATGGCGCAGATAAAGCATTTGCCAAAGCGGTACAGCATAAGGTGGGACGAGGCAGTCTGAATTACATTTTATAGATGAATTTCTCACATATCTCAGAGCCTCTCGCGGTCGTCGTCGTGTCGTCGTCGCCGCCGCGGCTTCTGCAGAAGTAGCAAATGGCCATGGTAGCAAATGCGGCGAGGGACGCCCTGCTTTCGATTCCGAATGCACAAAGTGTGTGGTCTTGCTTCCCAGTCTACATTTGGTCGGTCTCGTAAGAGGTTGAATGTAACGTTTGGGTGGGAAAGAGCAAGGGGCAGCGGCTGTGTGGAATGAAAACACTATTCCTCAGGGGTGTGAGCGTTACGAGATAAGTCGTATACAAGTTATACTTGGTCGCTAGTGACCGTGTGGCCGAATGGATCAGTCGCCTGCAGCGGCGGTGGCGAGCGGTTCGTCGTGCTGTGCTTCGCTCTGCGGCTGGCTTTGTTTACATCCGCTGTGTAAGTCTGTGCGTTTTCGCCGGCGCATCGCAGTAGTTAGATATTCTGTCAACGTTCGAAAATGCAGTAATGGCTCAACTTAGTAGAAAGGACACTCTGAAATTTACCTTTGATCGACGTTTTGCTCGACCTAAATCTTTCGAAATTGAGGATTGGTTAGAGGAAGTTGTTCAAGTTCCGTTTGAAGATACTGTTGGTTTTCACTTGTCAATTGTGAGTAGTGTGATGTACTTGAAGCTGAAAAACCCTGAGTTATGCGAACGAGTTGTCAATAATACCGGTGGTAAGCTTAAGTTTAAACACAGTGATGGAAATATTGGCGAAGTTACTGTCGATCATGTGGGACTTGGTATTCGAACAATTCGAATTTTTGAGCTACCCTTTGAAGTTCCTACAGATGCGATCAATCTTGTTATTGCACCCTTTGGGAAGGTCCTCAGTAATTTTGCAGAAAAATGGTCCGGTGCTCACAAATATCCGGTTTTGAACGGTGTCAGGCAGTTGAAGGTGGACTTATTACGACATATTCCGTCTTACATTAACGTTTGCGGTTATCGAGGTATCGTCATTTATGATGGTCAACCACGAACGTGTGCAGCTTGCAATTCTCCAGGTCATATTCGTTCTGAATGTATTCAAAGACGTGTTGTGCAGCTGCCGACAGGTGAACCGGTGAAGTCCGCGGAGATGACTATTTTGTCCACCACTTACGCTTCGGTGGCTCGCGACCAACCGACCGACCAACTACCCATGGATACCGAAGTAGACATTCGCCCCCAACCAACCCTTCCTCCAACGGCCGAGCAACTTGTTGACATTTCTGAGCGACAAGAGCAACACCTGAGTGTGAGTGACGTGGTTGATTCCGTAGCGCAGTCCCCGACTCTGTCAACAGAACAAAATTCCACCTCCTCAGAGACGCAGGTCAGGACTGTGACTGCTGAATGTCGTTCCCCACAACCCCACCATGAAATCTCGGATTCCGATGAGCGTTGTCCACCTGCTAAATCCCCGCGGAAGAACAAGAAACGCAGAATCGCCCGCCAGGGTGCGGAAGAGGCGGCGGCGTCGTTGCGGGGAAAGGTGCAGCAAATCATGGACAAAGTCAGTGCAAAATCACCAGAATCCTCCCGACAACAGGCGCTAACTTCTGCACACCTGCGGGATGAAGATCGTGCAATCACGCTAACTGAGCCCTCTCGCGATGCTACCGGCCAGGTGTCTCCCATGTGCAGTGACGATGTTGATCATTGTTTAAAAGAACAACGACAACATCATCCTCTTGCGTCCAAGAACCCCAGCACTATAGACTGGGCGGCGGAACCAGAGGTCGAACACATGGACGCTGATGCAACTGATATTCCAGTCACTTCCCGATTTCCCGAACAGCCTTCTACGGCAGTAGAACCGGCACATGATGATAAGTTACTGGATCCACGGCAGGCAAACAAAGAAGAGGACTCTGACTTCTTTTAAAACGGCGCCGATTCCTTCTTACTCTCGTAAGAGCGTGAATGACTGATCAGCAGGCGTATAAAATTGGTACATTAAATATAAATAAAATCCGCAGTTCCCTCAAACTCGACAACATCGTAGACCTCTTATACGCCGCCGACATTGATATCCTCTTGCTTCAGGAGGTCGCCGACATTGCTTTGAACCACATTCCCGGTTATAATGTGACGGCCAATCCGGGACACGGTTCCGATTTAGGCACCGCTATTCTCACGAAAGAAGGAATTATCGTCCAGAATGTAGAACGACTCATAAGTTGTAGGGGAATTGGCGTGACTATCAATAATGTTAGACTCCTAAATCTGTATGCACCATCCGGCTCAACTAATAGGCGACGCCGAGCGGACTTTTTCAAGGAAGAAATACTTCCGCTTTTTGCAACACAATATGACCACCTAATATTGGCGGGAGATTTTAACTGTGTACTTAACGCCAAAGATCAGACGCCGCATTTCAATAAATCGATTGAATTAGAACAGATCGTCAAGGATTTACGTTTAGTCGATACGTGGGAGCACAAGTTTGGTACAACACCTGGTTTTACTCACGTCACGAATCATTCAGCGAGTAGATTGGACCGCATTTACGTATCGGACACTCTCAGACAGCGAATTTTACAAACTGAGGTCTGGCCAACCAGTTTCTCCGACCATGCGGCTTACATTTGCACGCTGAATTTGGGGAAACAGGAAACCTACCGAGGCAAAGGACTATGGAAACTAAATGTTGCACATTTAGACGATCCTGAATGCAGAGAAGCCTTCACTCGAGCGTGGAATGAAAGTGAAGCCAAATTCAGTACGTACGGCTCGGCATTGCAATGGTGGCTCGAATGCGCTAAACCGAAAATTCGTAAATCCATGATACAATATTCCCGGAATAAGAACTGGTGGTTTAAGAGAACGATGGAGTTTTATTATCAATGTCTTCGAGACTTATATACTCTTGATGCCACTGTGATTGACAACTACCCCCGCATTAAAAGACTGCAAGCAAAAATATTACTTTTGAAACGAAAACAGATGGAAGGTTACAAAATTAGAGGTCGGGTTTCGACTATGGCAAAAGGCGAACAGCCATCCATTTATCACCTGATACGTGAAACTAAACGAGCACGGACAAAGATCTTAACTGAACTACAATCCGAAGACGGCACGATTCTAACTCGGCAACACGATATCAGAGACGCCGTTCAAACTTATTACACTGACTTGATGTCCAATAAACCTACCGACGACGAAGCCCTTGCAGAGTTCCGGAGCAGCTTAACGCACAGGCTTCGCCCTGCGGATGTAGCCGAACTCGTCACCGATGTAACGGAAGATGAACTGGAAGATGTGGTGTTCCACAGTCCAAAAAACAAATCTCCCGGATGTGACGGTCTCCCGGTGGAACTTTATCAAGTCTTCTGGCCACAACTGAAGACAAAGCTGACGGTGCTCTGCAACGAACTTCTCCAACCGGACATGCCCATTCCTCCGCCATTCAGTGAAGGACTTGTGGTCTTACTCCCGAAACGGACGAGCAATAACACCGTCGCAACTTTGCGACCCATTACGTTGCTCAACAGCGACTACAAAATTTTTGCTCGCATTCTCGCAACGAGAATGAAAACTGTGATGCATACCGTCATTGGATCACATCAAACGAGTGTTGGAAAGGACAGAGCTATATATCAGACATTATCAGACTATCGAGATGTGATTTCTGTTGCGGATGCTTGCAAAATCCGATGTGCTATCGTAACTTTAGATTTCGCACAGGCTTTCGACAGAGTGAACCATCCTTACCTTTTCCAGATAATGCAGACTCTGGGTTTTCCTCCGCAGTTCATCAGCATCATACAGAAATTGTTACGGAATAGTACATCCAAACTTGTCGTTAACGGTCAGCCAAGTCGCGCCGTCCCGATAAACAGTTCTGTTAGGCAGGGCTGCCCTATGTCGATGGCGCTGTTTGCCATTGCGATCGAACCGCTGCTAGTCACCTTGACGGAACGTTTACAAGGACTCCACATACACGGGCAGAAGATAGTGTGCCGAGCTTACGCTGATGATGTTACCTTCCTAGCTATGAATGTCAATGAGGTCGAGAGGGGTCTCCTGATCATCTCACAATATGAAAAGGCATCTGGTGCGAAACTGCATTGGACGAAATCAGGGATCATGAACGTTGGGCAAGGCATAGGCGCGATCGGTCATGGCCAGCTTAAAGAGATCACTAGGATGACGTGTCTCGGTGTCGATTTTCGGAACACCATCCGCCACACCATTGCCGCCAATTATAAGCAATTGCTCAACAAAATTCGTGCTTGTGCGAAGTTACATAGCGTCAGGAAATTGGACGAGCTTCAAAAGGTTGAATTGGCCAATATTTATATCACTGCCAAAATCAATTATGTGGCTCAAGTTTTGCCCATCCCCACCGATATAGCCAAATGCATGCTGTCCGCGCTTGGACACTTTGTATGTCGTGGCCAGATCTTTAAAGTTCGATATGACACCTTGACACTCCCAACGCGAGATGGCGGACTCAGTCTCACCGATGTACACAAAAAAGCGAAAGCTCTTTATTTCTGCAAAACTTACAAGCTATGGAAACAGTCACCGACCAGTCTGACCGCTCTTGTCCTGAATGAAATCGCACCGACTGATCTTCAACCGCCAATTGATGTGCACCATATACCGACTGCGCTCTACCACTTCAAGAGTTTTCTCTTAGAGTATAGTTATGTCCATACAACAGTCTCTGAAAAGAATTTGACGACAGTTAAGGCAATCTACAACTCCTTTGTGGCAACTAAATCACGGAATGTTATCGAAAAAAAATTTCCAAACTACAACTGGGACGCGACGTGGCAAAACATCCACAGCCCCTACTTACCTTCGCAAGTAAAGGCGACGTGGTACGCTGCCGTCAATAGAAAAATCCCGACGCAGTCCAGGCTTCATGCAATTCATTTGCAGGACTCGCCAATGTGTGTCACGTGTAATCTCATAGACAGCGAAGAACACCGTTTCGTCTGTGGTACCACGAAAGATATATGGGGTTACGCCCGACAGAAACTGTCGAGCATCAAGAGGACCTCACCATCTGCGATAACGCCAGCTGACTTTCTCAACCCTGAAGCAATCCCATTTCCCAGGACAAAGCGGAATGCTGTCAACTGGATAATAGGTCACACAGTGCACTATATTTTTAGTACTGGCGATAAGAACAAAGACGATTTCGTTCTATACCTGACCCTGCAGCACAGCATGATCGCACGCGAACGTAACTACAAGGCGACCTTTGCCAACTTTTTAAGCAAGACCATTGTGTGATATGCGATTCGACACTCGACCCGTCAGTCTTGCCATGACGGGAAACGTAATATTTAAAGAACGCCCGAAACTATACCACGAGACATGAATGCATGTTTAACCTTCTTTCGAAGTAAGGCGAAACCGACTATTCGCTACATCATTGAGGAGCAGCAGAGGACAATAACAGACGAAAGATGTGAAGACAACACTAGAGAAAAAAACAAACACTTTTCGTTTTCTCATATTTTGCACCAACAAAGGAGAAGATTCCTTTTTAATCACTTATTTCTTATTTATTTATTTATTAATCCTAACCAGAAAAGGTACTTTAGTTCGACACTGCTTAACATAGTTGATAGTGTCATCATTTTTTTTTTTTTTTGCCGTTAACGCCTCACTCACCTAGAAGAAATGGATTGAGTTCTGGTGGAAGAATGGATCCCTTCTGGAAGATCCTCATAAAAAAAAAAAAAAAAAAAAAAAAAGAGGAAAAAAAAAGTGGTTCAAACAAAATTATAAATAAAAAATAAAAAAATAAAAAAAATTAAAAAAATTTCACATATACAAATGGGTGACTGGTATGGGGGCGACATCGAGGCCAGGCCTCAGGATTCTTGACCCCTGCCCTCTTTGCCGCCGCCTGCCTGCCACTACTTCATTAAAAAAAAAAAAAAAAAAAAAAAAAAAAAAAAAAAAAAAAAAAAAAAAAAAAAAAGTGGCTAGGATACCTGGCTCAAAAAAAAAAAAAAAAAAAAAAAAAAAAAAAAAAAAAAAAAAAAAAAAAAAATGGATAAGGCGTAAACAAAAAAAAAAAAAAAAAAAGTCGGTAGAGCATTAGGCTTTTAACCTAAGGGTCCAGGGTTCAAGTCCCTGTTCGGGCGGAAATTTTAATACTTTGGTAGCGATTCCTCTGGTAGCGGTGGAAACACTACGGAAAAGAATGCAGCTAAAAAAAAAAAAAAAAAAAAAGATAAAAAAAAACAAAAAAAAAAAAAAAAAAAAAAAAATGGATAAGTCGTCGGACTTCGGATCTGAAGATTACAGGTTCGAATGCTGTCACGCTAGGTTTTTTTCCAGTTCTGAAAAAGAAACATACCGTTTTAATGTAGCAATTGAGCAGTACGAAACCGTCTGAATGTTTCTGTTGACCATTTTCTGCTTGGAGATGCTCTTGAGCTTGAAACACACACAACAAGACCGGTGTTAACTAGCGAAATGGTCGGCAGAGTGCCGTCACCGCGAGTTTTGACTGGCACTTGCACATCTAAAACAACGTCGGAAAGTAACTCGTTCGGCTTTTGAGTCACATCAAGTATGTGTGTTAATTTTGACGCCACTGGCTCTGCAGGTTGTCATGCAATTCCTTTACCTCTCAGAAATGATTATGAAATAAAACTGAAGTACGTGACGAGTGTAACGTTACTAAAACATTAGGGAGCATGGAGAGATTCTGTATGGGACCACCCAACCCAAACGAGTTCTGTGTGACGTGCGAACTCGCAGGTATTCTCCGAGGCAGCCGGCTAGCACAGTCGGTGGAGCATGATATTCTTAATCCCATGGTCGGGGGTTCGAGCCCCACGCTGGGCGGAACGGAATTTTGTTCGGCTGCAGATATAAATTACCGTTTTTCTGATTAACGTGATGTAATGGAAATAGCAACTTTTAACTTTGCCTACGTCTCTGTCAGTCGCAAGAAAACTGTATTTGAAGGTAAAGGTGATTTTTTAGACATGTATGAAAGACATGTTCTGAAATGCAAGTGTTGTTGTTTGGAGAGCACATCGGTTACGTGTCAGATGTGTAGCCAAGCAGTAATGGATCGCCATAGCTGCAAATAGTAGTCGCTAATATGAAGTGTTGTCAGCTCAAGTCTGATGACCCAGACGACCGTAAGGACGAAGTACGCAAGAGTACCGCTAGGCCGCGCCTCTTAGCTCAGTGGTAGAGCACTGGTCTAGTAAACCAGGGGTTGTGGGTTCCCATCCTCAGAGGAGGAAGACGAATTTTGGAAATCAGTTGCGCGTCGTGGCCGTATAGCAAACAGTATCTGTGATGACGAACAATTAGCGACAAGCGTTTTATGAAGAATTACGCTCAGATGTGATTAAGGCGAATGGCGCAGATAAAGCATTTGCCAAAGCGGTACAGCATAAGGTGGGACGAGGCAGTCTGAATTACATTTTATAGATGAATTTCTCACATATCTCAGAGCCTCTCGCGGTCGTCGTCGTCGTCGTCGTCGTCGTCGTCGTCGTCATCGTCGTCGCCGCCGCCGCCGCTTCTGCAGAAGTAGCAAATGGCCTCGGTAGCAAATGCGGCGAGTGACGCCCTGCCTTCGATTCCGAATGCACAAAGTGTGTGGTCTTGTTTCCCAGTCTATATTTGGTCGGTCTCGTAAGAGGTTGAATGTAACGTTTGGGTGGGAAAGAGCAAGGGGCAGAGGCTGTGTGGAACGAAAACACTATTCCTCAGGGGTGTGAGCGTTACGAGATGAGTCGTATACAAGTTATACTTGGTCGCTAGTGACCGTGTGGCCGAATGGATAAGGCGTCGGACTTCGCGTCTGAGGATTGCAGGTTCGAATGCTGTCACGCTCGGTTTTTTTCCAGTTCTGAAAAAGAAACATACCGTTTTAATGTAGCAATTGAGCAGTACGAAGCCGTCTGAATGTTTCTGTTGACCATTTTCTGCTTGGTGATGCTCTTGAGCTTGAAACACACACAACAAGACCGGTGTTAACTAGCGAAATGGTCGGCAGAGTGCCGTCACCGCGAGTTTTGACTGGCACTTGCACATCTATAACAACGTCGGAAAGTAACTCGTTCGGCTTTTGAGTCACATCAAGTATGTGTGTTAATTTTGACGCCACTAGCTCTGCAGGTTGTCATGCAATTCCTTTACCTCTCAGAAATGATTATGAAATAAAACTGAAGTACGTGACGAGTGTGACGTTACTAAACCATTAGGGAGCATGGAGAGATTCTGTATGGGATAACCCAACCCAAATGAGTTCTGTGTGACGTGCTAACTCGCAGGTATTCTCCGAGGCAGCCGGCTAGCTCAGTCGGTAGAGCATGATATTCTTAATCCCATGGTCGAGTGTTCGAGCCCCACGCTGGGCGGAACGGAATTTTGTTCCGCTGCAGATGTAAATTACCGTTTTTCTGATTAACGTGATGTAATGGAAATAGCAACTTTTAACTTTGCCTACGTCTCTGTCAGTCGCAAGAAAACTGTATTTGAAGGTAAAGGTGATTTTTTAGACATGTATGAAAGACATGTTCTGAAATGCAAGTGTTGTTGTTTGGAGAGCACATCGGTTACGTGTCAGATGTGTAGCCAAGCAGTAATGGATCGCCATAGCTGCAAATAGTAGTCGCTAGTATGAAGTGTTGTCAGCTCAAGTCTGAAGACCCAGACGACCGTAAGGACGAAGTACGCAAGAGTACCGCTAGGCCGCGCCTCTTAGCTCAGTGGTAGAGCACTGGTCTAGTAGACCAGGGGTTGTGGGTTCCCATCCTCAGAGGAGGAAGACGAATTTTGGAAATCAGTTGCGCGTCGTGGCCGTATAGCAAACAGTATCTGTGATGACGAACAATTAGCGACAAGCGTTTTATGAAGAATTACGCTCAGATGTGATTAAGGCGAATGGCGCAGATAAAGCATTTGCCAAAGCGGTACAGCATAAGGTGGGACGAGGCAGTCTGAATTACATTTTATAGATGAATTTCTCACATATCTCAGAGCCTCTCGCGGTCGTCGTCGTGTCGTCGTCGCCGCCGCCGCCGCTTCTGCAGAAGTAGCAAATGGCCATGGTAGCAAATGCGGCGAGGGACGCCCTGCCTTCGATTCCGAATGCACAAAGTGTGTGGTCTTGTTTCCCAGTCTATATTTGGTCGGTCTCGTAAGAGGTTGAATGTAACGTTTGGGTGGGAAAGAGCAAGGGGCAGCGGCTGTGTGGAACGAAAACACTATTCCTCAGGGGTGTGAGCGTTACGAGATAAGTCGTATACAAGTTATACTTGGTCGCTAGTGACCGTGTGGCCGAATGGATAAGTCGTCGGACTTCGGATCTGAAGATTACAGGTTCGAATGCTGTCACGCTCGGTTTTTATCCAGTTCTGAAAAAGAAACATACCGTTTTAATGTAGCAATTGAGCAGTACGAAACCGTCTGAATGTTTCTGTTGACCATTTTCTGCTTGGTGATGCTCTTGAGCTTGAAACACACACAACAAGACCGGTGTTAACTAGCGAAATGGTCGGCAGAGTGCCGTCACCGCGAGTTTTGACTGGCACTTGCACATCTATAACAACGTCGGAAAGTAACTCGTTCGGCTTTTGAGTCACATCAAGTATGTGTGTTAATTTTGACGCCACTAGCTCTGCAGGTTGTCATGCAATTCCTTTACCTCTCAGAAATGATTATGAAATAAAACTGAAGTACGTGACGAGTGTGACGTTACTAAACCATTAGGGAGCATGGAGAGATTCTGTATGGGATAACCCAACCCAAATGAGTTCTGTGTGACGTGCTAACTCGCAGGTATTCTCCGAGGCAGCCGGCTAGCACAGTCGGTAGAGCATGATATTCTTAATCCCATGGTCGGGGGTTCGAGCCCCACGCTGGGCGGAACGGAATTTTGTTCGGCTCCAGATGCAAATTACCGTTTTTCTGATTAACGTGATGTAATGGAAATAGCAACTTTTAACTTTGCCTACGTCTCTGTCAGTCGCAAGAAAACTGTATTTGAAGGTAAAGGTGATTTTTTAGACATGTATGAAAGACATGTTCTGAAATGCAAGTGTTGTTGTTTGGAGAGCACATCGGTTACGTGTCAGATGTGTAGCCAAGCAGTAATGGATCGCCATAGCTGCAAATAGTAGTCGCTAATATGAAGTGTTGTCAGCTCAAGTCTGATGACCCAGACGACCGTAAGGACGAAGTACGCAAGAGTACCGCTAGGCCGCGCCTCTTAGCTCAGTGGTAGAGCACTGGTCTAGTAAACCAGGGGTTGTGGGTTCCCATCCTCAGAGGAGGAAGACGAATTTTGGAAATCAGTTGCGCGTCGTGGCCGTATAGCAAACAGTATCTGTGATGACGAACAATTAGCGACAAGCGTTTTATGAAGAATTACGCTCAGATATGATTAAGGCGAATGGCGCAGATAAAGCATTTGCCAAAGCGGTACAGCATAAGGTGGGACGAGGCAGTCTGAATTACATTTTATAGATGAATTTCTCACATATCTCAGAGCCTCTCGCGGTCGTCGTTGTCGTCGTCGTCGTCGTCGTCGTCGTCGTCGTCGTCGTCGCCGCCGCCGCCGCCGCTTCTGCAGAAGCAGCAAATGGCCATGGTAGCAAATGCGGCGAGTGACGCCCTGCCTTCGATTCCGAATGCACAAAGTGTGTGGTCTTGTTTCCCAGTCTATATTTGGTCGGTCTCGTAAGAGGTTGAATGTAACGTTTGGGTGGGAAAGAGCAAGGGGCAGAGGCTGTGTGGAACGAAAACACTATTCCTCAGGGGTGTGAGCGTTACGAGATGAGTCGTATACAAGTTATGCTTGGTCGCTAGTGACCGTGTGGCCGAATGGATAAGGCGTCGGACTTCGCGTCTGAAGATTGCAGGTTCGAATGCTGTCACGCTCGGTTTTTTTCCAGTTCTGAAAAAGAAACATACCGTTTTAATGTAGCAATTGAGCAGTACGAAGCCGTCTGAATGTTTCTGTTGACCATTTTCTGCTTGGTGATGCTCTTGAGCTTGAAACACACACAACAAGACCGGTGTTAACTAGCGAAATGGTCGGCAGAGTGCCGTCACCGCGAGTTTTGACTGGCACTTGCACATCTATAACACCGTCGGAAAGTAACTCGTTCGGCTTTTGAGTCACATCAAGTATGTGTGTTAATTTTGACGCCACTAGCTCTGCAGGTTGTCATGCAATTCCTTTACCTCTCAGAAATGATTATGAAATAAAACTGAAGTACGTGACGAGTGTGACGTTACTAAACCATTAGGGAGCATGGAGAGATTCTGTATGGGATCACCCAACCCAAATGAGTTCTGTGTGACGTGCTAACTCGCAGGTATTCTCCGAGGCAGCCGGCTAGCTCAGTCGGTAGAGCATGATATTCTTAATCCCATGGTCGAGTGTTCGAGCCCCACGCTGGGCGGAACGGAATTTTGTTCCGCTGCAGATGTAAATTACCGTTTTTCTGATTAACGTGATGTAATGGAAATAGCAACTTTTAACTTTGCCTACGTCTCTGTCAGTCGCAAGAAAACTGTATTTGAAGGTAAAGGTGATTTTGTAGACATGTATGAAAGACATGTTCTGAAATGCAAGTGTTGTTGTTTGGAGAGCACATCGGTTACGTGTCAGATGTGTAGCCAAGCAGTAATGGATCGCCATAGCTGCAAATAGTAGTCGCTAATATGAAGTGTTGTCAGCTCAAGTCTGATGACCCAGACGACCGTAAGGACGAAGTACGCAAGAGTACCGCTAGGCCGCGCCTCTTAGCTCAGTGGTAGAGCACTGGTCTAGTAAACCAGGGGTTGTGGGTTCCCATCCTCAGAGGAGGAAGACGAATTTTGGAAATCAGTTGCGCGTCGTGGCCGTATAGCAAACAGTATCTGTGATGACGAACAATTAGCGACAAGCGTTTTATTAAGAATTACGCTCAGATGTGATTAAGGCGAATGGCGCAGATAAAGCATTTGCCAAAGCGGTACAGCATAAGGTCGGACGAGGCAGTCTGAATTACATTTTATAGATGAATTTCTCACATATCTCAGAGCCTCTCGCGGTCGTCGTCGTGTCGTCGTCGCCGCCGCGGCTTCTGCAGAAGTAGCAAATGGCCATGGTAGCAAATGCGGCGAGGGACGCCCTGCCTTCGATTCCGAATGCACAAAGTGTGTGGTCTTGTTTCCCAGTCTACATTTGGTCGGTCTCGTAAGAGGTTGAATGTAACGTTTGGGTGGGAAAGAGCAAGGGGCAGCGGCTGTGTGGAACGAAAACACTATTCCTCAGGGGTGTGAGCGTTACGAGATGAGTCGTATACAAGTTATACTTGGTCGCTAGTGACCGTGTGGCCGAATGGATAGGGCGTCGGACTTCGCGTCTGAAGATTGCAGGTTCGAATGCTGTCACGCTCGGTTTTTTTCCAGTTCTGAAAAAGAAACATACCGTTTTAATGTAGCAATTGAGCAGTACGAAGCCGTCTGAATGTTTCTGTTGACCATTTTCTGCTTGGTGATGCTCTTGAGCTTGAAACACACACAACAAGACCGGTGTTAACTAGCGAAATGGTCGGCAGAGTGCCGTCACCGCGAGTTTTGACTGGCACTTGCACATCTATAACACCGTCGGAAAGTAACTCGTTCGGCTTTTGAGTCACATCAAGTATGTGTGTTAATTTTGACGCCACTAGCTCTGCAGGTTGTCATGCAATTCCTTTACCTCTCAGAAATGATTATGAAATAAAACTGAAGTACGTGACGAGTGTGACGTTACTAAACCATTAGGGAGCATGGAGAGATTCTGTATGGGATCACCCAACCCAAATGAGTTCTGTGTGACGTGCTAACTCGCAGGTATTCTCCGAGGCAGCCGGCTAGCTCAGTCGGTAGAGCATGATATTCTTAATCCCATGGTCGAGTGTTCGAGCCCCACGCTGGGCGGAACGGAATTTTGTTCCGCTGCAGATGTAAATTACCGTTTTTCTGATTAACGTGATGTAATGGAAATAGCAACTTTTAACTTTGCCTACGTCTCTGTCAGTCGCAAGAAAACTGTATTTGAAGGTAAAGGTGATTTTGTAGACATGTATGAAAGACATGTTCTGAAATGCAAGTGTTGTTGTTTGGAGAGCACATCGGTTACGTGTCAGATGTGTAGCCAAGCAGTAATGGATCGCCATAGCTGCAAATAGTAGTCGCTAATATGAAGTGTTGTCAGCTCAAGTCTGATGACCCAGACGACCGTAAGGACGAAGTACGCAAGAGTACCGCTAGGCCGCGCCTCTTAGCTCAGTGGTAGAGCACTGGTCTAGTAAACCAGGGGTTGTGGGTTCCCATCCTCAGAGGAGGAAGACGAATTTTGGAAATCAGTTGCGCGTCGTGGCCGTATAGCAAACAGTATCTGTGATGACGAACAATTAGCGACAAGCGTTTTATTAAGAATTACGCTCAGATGTGATTAAGGCGAATGGCGCAGATAAAGCATTTGCCAAAGCGGTACAGCATAAGGTCGGACGAGGCAGTCTGAATTACATTTTATAGATGAATTTCTCACATATCTCAGAGCCTCTCGCGGTCGTCGTCGTGTCGTCGTCGCCGCCGCGGCTTCTGCAGAAGTAGCAAATGGCCATGGTAGCAAATGCGGCGAGGGACGCCCTGCCTTCGATTCCGAATGCACAAAGTGTGTGGTCTTGTTTCCCAGTCTACATTTGGTCGGTCTCGTAAGAGGTTGAATGTAACGTTTGGGTGGGAAAGAGCAAGGGGCAGCGGCTGTGTGGAACGAAAACACTATTCCTCAGGGGTGTGAGCGTTACGAGATAAGTCGTATACAAGTTATACTTGGTCGCTAGTGACCGTGTGGCCGAATGGATAAGTCGTCGGACTTCGGATCTGAAGATTACAGGTTCGAATGCTGTCACGCTCGGTTTTTTTCCAGTTCTGAAAAAGAAACATACCGTTTTAATGTAGCAATTGAGCAGTACGAAACCGTCTGAATGTTTCTGTTGACCATTTTCTGCTTGGAGATGCTCTTGAGCTTGAAACACACACAACAAGACCGGTGTTAACTAGCGAAATGGTCGGCAGAGTGCCGTCACCGCGAGTTTTGACTGGCACTTGCACATCTAAAACAACGTCGGAAAGTAACTCGTTCGGCTTTTGAGTCACATCAAGTATGTGTGTTAATTTTGACGCCACTGGCTCTGCAGGTTGTCATGCAATTCCTTTACCTCTCAGAAATGATTATGAAATAAAACTGAAGTACGTGACGAGTGTAACGTTACTAAAACATTAGGGAGCATGGAGAGATTCTGTATGGGACCACCCAACCCAAACGAGTTCTGTGTGACGTGCGAACTCGCAGGTATTCTCCGAGGCAGCCGGCTAGCACAGTCGGTGGAGCATGATATTCTTAATCCCATGGTCGGGGGTTCGAGCCCCACGCTGGGCGGAACGGAATTTTGTTCGGCTGCAGATGTAAATTACCGTTTTTCTGATTAACGTGATGTAATGGAAATAGCAACTTTTAACTTTGCCTACGTCTCTGTCAGTCGCAAGAAAACTGTATTTGAAGGTAAAGGTGATTTTTTAGACATGTATGAAAGACATGTTCTGAAATGCAAGTGTTGTTGTTTGGAGAGCACATCGGTTACGTGTCAGATGTGTAGCCAAGCAGTAATGGATCGCCATAGCTGCAAATAGTAGTCGCTAATATGAAGTGTTGTCAGCTCAAGTCTGATGACCCAGACGACCGTAAGGACGAAGTACGCAAGAGTACCGCTAGGCCGCGCCTCTTAGCTCAGTGGTAGAACACTGGTCTAGTAAACCAGGGGTTGTGGGTTCCCATCCTCAGAGGAGGAAGACGAATTTTGGAAATCAGTTGCGCGTCGTGGCCGTATAGCAAACAGTATCTGTGATGACGAACAATTAGCGACAAGCGTTTTATGAAGAATTACGCTCAGATGTGATTAAGGCGAATGGCGCAGATAAAGCATTTGCCAAAGCGGTACAGCATAAGGTGGGACGAGGCAGTCTGAATTACATTTTATAGATGAATTTCTCACATATCTCAGAGCCTCTCGCGGTCGTCGTCGTCGTCGTCGTCGTCGTCGTCGTCGTCGTCGTCGTCGCCGCCGCTTCTGCAGAAGTAGCAAATGGCCTCGGTAGCAAATGCGGCGAGTGACGCCCTGCCTTCGATTCCGAATGCACAAAGTGTGTGGTCTTGTTTCCCAGTCTATATTTGGTCGGTCTCGTAAGAGGTTGAATGTAACGTTTGGGTGGGAAAGAGCAAGGGGCAGAGGCTGTGTGGAACGAAAACACTATTCCTCAGGGGTGTGAGCGTTACGAGATGAGTCGTATACAAGTTATGCTTGGTCGCTAGTGACCGTGTGGCCGAATGGATAAGGCGTCGGACTTCGCGTCTGAAGATTGCAGGTTCGAATGCTGTCACGCTCGGTTTTTTTCCAGTTCTGAAAAAGAAACATACCGTTTTAATGTAGCAATTGAGCAGTACGAAGCCGTCTGAATGTTTCTGTTGACCATTTTCTGCTTGGTGATGCTCTTGAGCTTGAAACACACACAACAAGACCGGTGTTAACTAGCGAAATGGTCGGCAGAGTGCCGTCACCGCGAGTTTTGACTGGCACTTGCACATCTATAACACCGTCGGAAAGTAACTCGTTCGGCTTTTGAGTCACATCAAGTATGTGTGTTAATTTTGACGCCACTAGCTCTGCAGGTTGTCATGCAATTCCTTTACCTCTCAGAAATGATTATGAAATAAAACTGAAGTACGTGACGAGTGTGACGTTACTAAACCATTAGGGAGCATGGAGAGATTCTGTATGGGATCACCCAACCCAAATGAGTTCTGTGTGACGTGCTAACTCGCAGGTATTCTCCGAGGCAGCCAGCTAGCTCAGTCGGTAGAGCATGATATTCTTAATCCCATGGTCGAGTGTTCGAGCCCCACGCTGGGCGGAACGGAATTTTGTTCCGCTGCAGATGTAAATTACCGTTTTTCTGATTAACGTGATGTAATGGAAATAGCAACTTTTAACTTTGCCTACGTCTCTGTCAGTCGCAAGAAAACTGTATTTGAAGGTAAAGGTGATTTTGTAGACATGTATGAAAGACATGTTCTGAAATGCAAGTGTTGTTGTTTGGAGAGCACATCGGTTACGTGTCAGATGTGTAGCCAAGCAGTAATGGATCGCCATAGCTGCAAATAGTAGTCGCTAATATGAAGTGTTGTCAGCTCAAGTCTGATGACCCAGACGACCGTAAGGACGAAGTACGCAAGAGTACCGCTAGGCCGCGCCTCTTAGCTCAGTGGTAGAGCACTGGTCTAGTAAACCAGGGGTTGTGGGTTCCCATCCTCAGAGGAGGAAGACGAATTTTGGAAATCAGTTGCGCGTCGTGGCCGTATAGCAAACAGTATCTGTGATGACGAACAATTAGCGACAAGCGTTTTATTAAGAATTACGCTCAGATGTGATTAAGGCGAATGGCGCAGATAAAGCATTTGCCAAAGCGGTACAGCATAAGGTCGGACGAGGCAGTCTGAATTACATTTTATAGATGAATTTCTCACATATCTCAGAGCCTCTCGCGGTCGTCGTCGTGTCGTCGTCGCCGCCGCGGCTTCTGCAGAAGTAGCAAATGGCCATGGTAGCAAATGAGGCGAGGGACGCCCTGCCTTCGATTCCGAATGCACAAAGTGTGTGGTCTTGTTTCCCAGTCTACATTTGGTCGGTCTCGTAAGAGGTTGAATGTAACGTTTGGGTGGGAAAGAGCAAGGGGCAGCGGCTGTGTGGAACGAAAACACTATTCCTCAGGGGTGTGAGCGTTACGAGATGAGTCGTATACAAGTTATGCTTGGTCGCTAGTGACCGTGTGGCCGAAGGGATAAGGCGTCGGACTTCGCGTCTGAAGATTGCAGGTTCGAATGCTGTCACGCTCGGTTTTTTTCCAGTTCTGAAAAAGAAACATACCGTTTTAATGTAGCAATTGAGCAGTACGAAGCCGTCTGAATGTTTCTGTTGACCATTTTCTGCTTGGTGATGCTCTTGAGCTTGAAACACACACAACAAGACCGGTGTTAACTAGCGAAATGGTCGGCAGAGTGCCGTCACCGCGAGTTTTGACTGGCACTTGCACATCTATAACACCGTCGGAAAGTAACTCGTTCGGCTTTTGAGTCACATCAAGTATGTGTGTTAATTTTGACGCCACTAGCTCTGCAGGTTGTCATGCAATTCCTTTACCTCTCAGAAATGATTATGAAATAAAACTGAAGTACGTGACGAGTGTGACGTTACTAAACCATTAGGGAGCATGGCGAGATTCTGTATGGGATCACCCAACCCAAATGAGTTCTGTGTGACGTGCTAACTCGCAGGTATTCTCCGAGGCAGCCGGCTAGCTCAGTCGGTAGAGCATGATATTCTTAATCCCATGGTCGAGTGTTCGAGCCCCACGCTGGGCGGAACGGAATTTTGTTCCGCTGCAGATGTAAATTACCGTTTTTCTGATTAACGTGATGTAATGGAAATAGCAACTTTTAACTTTGCCTACGTCTCTGTCAGTCGCAAGAAAACTGTATTTGAAGGTAAAGGTGATTTTGTAGACATGTATGAAAGACATGTTCTGAAATGCAAGTGTTGTTGTTTGGAGAGCACATCGGTTACGTGTCAGATGTGTAGCCAAGCAGTAATGGATCGCCATAGCTGCAAATAGTAGTCGCTAATATGAAGTGTTGTCAGCTCAAGTCTGATGACCCAGACGACCGTAAGGACGAAGTACGCAAGAGTACCGCTAGGCCGCGCCTCTTAGCTCAGTGGTAGAGCACTGGTCTAGTAAACCAGGGGTTGTGGGTTCCCATCCTCAGAGGAGGAAGACGAATTTTGGAAATCAGTTGCGCGTCGTGGCCGTATAGCAAACAGTATCTGTGATGACGAACAATTAGCGACAAGCGTTTTATTAAGAATTACGCTCAGATGTGATTAAGGCGAATGGCGCAGATAAAGCATTTGCCAAAGCGGTACAGCATAAGGTCGGACGAGGCAGTCTGAATTACATTTTATAGATGAATTTCTCACATATCTCAGAGCCTCTCGCGGTCGTCGTCGTGTCGTCGTCGCCGCCGCGGCTTCTGCAGAAGTAGCAAATGGCCATGGTAGCAAATGCGGCGAGGGACGCCCTGCCTTCGATTCCGAATGCACAAAGTGTGTGGTCTTGTTTCCCAGTCTACATTTGGTCGGTCTCGTAAGAGGTTGAATGTAACGTTTGGGTGGGAAAGAGCAAGGGGCAGCGGCTGTGTGGAACGAAAACACTATTCCTCAGGGGTGTGAGCGTTACGAGATAAGTCGTATACAAGTTATACTTGGTCGCTAGTGACCGTGTGGCCGAATGGATAAGTCGTCGGACTTCGGATCTGAAGATTACAGGTTCGAATGCTGTCACGCTCGGTTTTTTTCCAGTTCTGAAAAAGAAACATACCGTTTTAATGTAGCAATTGAGCAGTACGAAACCGTCTGAATGTTTCTGTTGACCATTTTCTGCTTGGAGATGCTCTTGAGCTTGAAACACACACAACAAGACCGGTGTTAACTAGCGAAATGGTCGGCAGAGTGCCGTCACCGCGAGTTTTGACTGGCACTTGCACATCTAAAACTACGTCGGAAAGTAACTCGTTCGGCTTTTGAGTCACATCAAGTATGTGTGTTAATTTTGACGCCACTGGCTCTGCAGGTTGTCATGCAATTCCTTTACCTCTCAGAAATGATTATGAAATAAAACTGAAGTACGTGACGAGTGTAACGTTACTAAAACATTAGGGAGCATGGAGAGATTCTGTATGGGACCACCCAACCCAAACGAGTTCTGTGTGACGTGCGAACTCGCAGGTATTCTCCGAGGCAGCCGGCTAGCACAGTCGGTGGAGCATGATATTCTTAATCCCATGGTCGGGGGTTCGAGCCCCACGCTGGGCGGAACGGAATTTTGTTCGGCTGCAGATGTAAATTACCGTTTTTCTGATTAACGTGATGTAATGGAAATAGCAACTTTTAACTTTGCCTACGTCTCTGTCAGTCGCAAGAAAACTGTATTTGAAGGTAAAGGTGATTTTTTAGACATGTATGAAAGACATGTTCTGAAATGCAAGTGTTGTTGTTTGGAGAGCACATCGGTTACGTGTCAGATGTGTAGCCAAGCAGTAATGGATCGCCATAGCTGCAAATAGTAGTCGCTAATGTGAAGTGTTGTCAGCTCAAGTCTGATGACCCAGACGACCGTAAGGACGAAGTACGCAAGAGTACCGCTAGGCCGCGCCTCTTAGCTCAGTGGTAGAGCACTGGTCTAGTAAACCAGGGGTTGTGGGTTCCCATCCTCAGAGGAGGAAGACGAATTTTGGAAATCAGTTGCGCGTCGTGGCCGTATAGCAAACAGTATCTGTGATGACGAACAATTAGCGACAAGCGTTTTATGAAGAATTACGCTCAGATGTGATTAAGGCGAATGGCGCAGATAAAGCATTTGCCAAAGCGGTACAGCATAAGGTGGGACGAGGCAGTCTGAATTACATTTTATAGATGAATTTCTCACATATCTCAGAGCCTCTCGCGGTCGTCGTCGTCGTCGTCGTCGTCGTCGTCGTCGTCGTCGTCGTCGTCGTCGTCGTCGTCGTCGCCGCCGCCGCTTCTGCAGAAGTAGCAAATGGCCTCGGTAGCAAATGCGGCGAGTGACGCCCTGCCTTCGATTCCGAATGCACAAAGTGTGTGGTCTTGTTTCCCAGTCTATATTTGGTCGGTCTCGTAAGAGGTTGAATGTAACGTTTGGGTGGGAAAGAGCAAGGGGCAGAGGCTGTGTGGAACGAAAACACTATTCCTCAGGGGTGTGAGCGTTACGAGATGAGTCGTATACAAGTTATGCTTGGTCGCTAGTGACCGTGTGGCCGAATGGATAAGGCGTCGGACTTCGCGTCTGAAGATTGCAGGTTCGAATGCTGTCACTCTCGGTTTTTTTCCAGTTCTGAAAAAGAAACATACCGTTTTAATGTAGCAATTGAGCAGTACGAAGCCGTCTGAATGTTTCTGTTGACCATTTTCTGCTTGGTGATGCTCTTGAGCTTGAAACACACACAACAAGACCGGTGTTAACTAGCGAAATGGTCGGCAGAGTGCCGTCACCGCGAGTTTTGACTGGCACTTGCACATCTATAACAACGTCGGAAAGTAACTCGTTCGGCTTTTGAGTCACATCAAGTATGTGTGTTAATTTTGACGCCACTAGCTCTGCAGGTTGTCATGCAATTCCTTTACCTCTCAGAAATGATTATGAAATAAAACTGAAGTACGTGACGAGTGTGACGTTACTAAACCATTAGGGAGCATGGAGAGATTCTGTATGGGATCACCCAACCCAAATGAGTTCTGTGTGACGTGCTAACTCGCAGGTATTCTCCGAGGCAGCCGGCTAGCTCAGTCGGTAGAGCATGATATTCTTAATCCCATGGTCGAGTGTTCGAGCCCCACGCTGGGCGGAACGGAATTTTGTTCCGCTGCAGATGTAAATTACCGTTTTTCTGATTAACGTGATGTAATGGAAATAGCAACTTTTAACTTTGCCTACGTCTCTGTCAGTCGCAAGAAAACTGTATTTGAAGGTAAAGGTGATTTTTTAGACATGTATGAAAGACATGTTCTGAAATGCAAGTGTTGTTGTTTGGAGAGCACATCGGTTACGTGTCAGATGTGTAGCCAAGCAGTAATGGATCGCCATAGCTGCAAATAGTAGTCGCTAATATGAAGTGTTGTCAGCTCAAGTCTGATGACCCAGACGACCGTAAGGACGAAGTACGCAAGAGTACCGCTAGGCCGCGCCTCTTAGCTCAGTGGTAGAGCACTGGTCTAGTAAACCAGGGGTTGTGGGTTCCCATCCTCAGAGGAGGAAGACGAATTTTGGAAATCAGTTGCGCGTCGTGGCCGTATAGCAAACAGTATCTGTGATGACGAACAATTAGCGACAAGCGTTTTATTAAGAATTACGCTCAGATGTGATTAAGGCGAATGGCGCAGATAAAGCATTTGCCAAAGCGGTACAGCATAAGGTGGGACGAGGCAGTCTGAATTACATTTTATAGATGAATTTCTCACATATCTCAGAGCCTCTCGCGGTCGTCGTCGTGTCGTCGTCGTCGTCGTCGTCGTCGTCGTCGTCGCCGCCGCCGCTTCTGCAGAAGTAGCAAATGGCCATGGTAGCAAATGCGGCGAGGGACGCCCTGCCTTCGATTCCGAATGCACAAAGTGTGTGGTCTTGTTTCCCAGTCTATATTTGGTCGGTCTCGTAAGAGGTTGAATGTAACGTTTGGGTGGGAAAGAGCAAGGGGCAGCGGCTGTGTGGAACGAAAACACTATTCCTCAGGGGTGTGAGCGTTACGAGATAAGTCGTATACAAGTTATACTTGGTCGCTAGTGACCGTGTGGCCGAATGGATAAGTCTTCGGACTTCGGATCTGAAGATTACAGGTTCGAATGCTGTCACGCTCGGTTTTTTTCCAGTTCTGAAAAAGAAACATACCGTTTTAATGTAGCAATTGAGCAGTACGAAACCGTCTGAATGTTTCTGTTGACCATTTTCTGCTTGGAGATGCTCTTGAGCTTGAAACACACACAACAAGACCGGTGTTAACTAGCGAAATGGTCGGCAGAGTGCCGTCACCGCGAGTTTTGACTGGCACTTGCACATCTAAAACAACGTCGGAAAGTAACTCGTTCGGCTTTTGAGTCACATCAAGTATGTGTGTTAATTTTGACGCCACTGGCTCTGCAGGTTGTCATGCAATTCCTTTACCTCTCAGGAATGATTATGAAATAAAACTGAAGTACGTGACGAGTGTAACGTTACTAAAACATTAGGGAGCATGGAGAGATTCTGTATGGGACCACCCAACCCAAACGAGTTCTGTGTGACGTGCGAACCTGCAGGTATTCTCCGAGGCAGCCGGCTAGCACAGTCGGTAGAGCATGATATTCTTAATCCCATGGTCGGGGGTTCGAGCCCCACGCTGGGCGGAACGGAATTTTGTTCGGCTGCAGATGCAAATTACCGTTTTTCTGATTAACGTGATGTAATGGAAATAGCAACTTTTAACTTTGCCTACGTCTCTGTCAGTCGCAAGAAAACTGTATTTGAAGGTAAAGGTGATTTTTTAGACATGTATGAAAGACATGTTCTGAAATGCAAGTGTTGTTGTTTGGAGAGCACATCGGTTACGTGTCAGATGTGTAGCCAAGCAGTAATGGATCGCCATAGCTGCAAATAGTAGTCGCTAATATGAAGTGTTGTCAGCTCAAGTCTGATGACCCAGACGACCGTAAGGACGAAGTACGCAAGAGTACCGCTAGGCCGCGCCTCTTAGCTCAGTGGTAGAGCACTGGTCTAGTAAACCAGGGGTTGTGGGTTCCCATCCTCAGAGGAGGAAGACGAATTTTGGAAATCAGTTGCGCGTCGTGGCCGTATAGCAAACAGTATCTGTGATGACGAACAATTAGCGACAAGCGTTTTATGAAGAATTACGCTCAGATATGATTAAGGCGAATGGCGCAGATAAAGCATATGCCAAAGCGGTACAGCATAAGGTGGGACGAGGCAGTCTGAATTACATTTTATAGATGAATTTCTCACATATCTCAGAGCCTCTCGCGGTCGTCGTCGTCGTCGTCGTCGTCGCCGCCGCCGCCGCTTCTGCAGAAGTAGCAAATGGCCATGGTAGCAAATGCGGCGAGTGACGCCCTGCCTTCGATTCCGAATGCACAAAGTGTGTGGTCTTGTTTCCCAGTCTATATTTGGTCGGTCTCGTAAGAGGTTGAATGTAACGTTTGGGTGGGAAAGAGCAAGGGGCAGAGGCTGTGTGGAACGAAAACACTATTCCTCAGGGGTGTGAGCGTTACGAGATGAGTCGTATACAAGTTATGCTTGGTCGCTAGTGACCGTGTGGCCGAATGGATAAGGCGTCGGACTTCGCGTCTGAAGATTGCAGGTTCGAATGCTGTCACGCTCGGTTTTTTTCCAGTTCTGAAAAAGAAACATACCGTTTTAATGTAGCAATTGAGCAGTACGAAGCCGTCTGAATGTTTCTGTTGACCATTTTCTGCTTGGTGATGCTCTTGAGCTTGAAACACACACAACAAGACCGGTGTTAACTAGCGAAATGGTCGGCAGAGTGCCGTCACCGCGAGTTTTGCCTGGCACTTGCACATCTATAACAACGTCGGAAAGTAACTCGTTTGGCTTTTGAGTCACATCAAGTATGTGTGTTAATTTTGACGCCACTAGCTCTGCAGGTTGTCATGCAATTCCTTTACCTCTCAGAAATGATTATGAAATAAAACTGAAGTACGTGACGAGTGTGACGTTACTAAAACATTAGGGAGCATGGAGAGATTCTGTATGGGACCACCCAACCCAAACGAGTTCTGTGTGACGTGCTAACCCGCAGGTATTCACTGAGGCAGCCGGCTAGCTCAGTCTGTACAGCATGATAATCTTAATCCCAGGGTCGAGGGTTCGAGCCCCACGCTGGGCGGAACGGAATTTTGTTCCGCTGCAGATGTAAATTACCGTTTTTCTGATTAACGTGATGTAATGGAAATAGCAACTTTTAACTTTGCCTACGTCTCTGTCAGTCGCAAGAAAACTGTATTTGAAGGTAAAGGTGATTTTGTAGACATGTATGAAAGACATGTTCTGAAATGCAAGTGTTGTTGTTTGGAGAGCACATCGGTTACGTGTCAGATGTGTAGCCAAGCAGTAATGGATCGCCATAGCTGCAAATAGTAGTCGCTAATATGAAGTGTTGTCAGCTCAAGTCTGATGACCCAGACGACCGTAAGGACCAAGTACGCAAGAGTACCGCTAGGCCGCGCCTCTTTAGCCCAGTGGTAGAGCACTGGTCTAGTAAACCAGGGGTTGTGAGTTCCCATCCTCAGAGGAGGAAGACGAATTTTGGAAATCAGTTGCGCGTCGTGGCCGTATAGCAAACAGTATCTGTGATGACGAACAATTAGCGACAAGCGTTTTATTAAGAATTACGCTCAGATGTGATTAAGGCGAATGGCGCAGATAAAGCATTTGCCAAAGCGGTACAGCATAAGGTGGGACGAGGCAGTCTGAATTACATTTTATAGATGAATTTCTCACATATCTCAGAGCCTCTCGCGGTCGTCGTCGTGTCGTCGTCGCCGACCGCCGCTTCTGCAGAAGTAGCAAATGGCCATGGTAGCAAATGCGGCGAGGGACGCCCTGCCTTCGATTCCGAATGCACAAAGTGTGTGGTCTTGTTTCCCAGTCTATATTTGGTCTGTCTCGTAAGAGGTTGAATGTAACGTTTGGGTGGGAAAGAGCAAGGGGCAGCGGCTGTGTGGAACGAAAACACTATTCCTCAGGGGTGTGAGCGTTACGAGATGAGTCGTATACAAGTTATACTTGGTCGCTAGTGACCGTGTGGCCGAATGGATATGCATTCTGGCTTTAGCCGTCGCCGCGGTCGGACGTGCTTGTTGTTTACTCCGCGTACGTTAGCGCTATCGCCGGTGTTTGGTGTTTACGTGAAGTTAGCTGTAAATTTTCGCTGTTATTTTTTGAGTGGTGTCTCTGATAAGTGTTTTTATAGTGCTTTCGTCCGTTCCACGTCTCGTGCTTCGCCGCAATTTCGGTTGTTGCCGGAATTTCGTCGGAACCGACGACCATGTCTGACACCGTCAGGAAGAATACTTTAGTCTTCTCGTTCGAGAAAGAAACACGGCCGGTCCAACCCACTGCGCTGGAAATCCACGATTGGCTGACTGAGGTAATCGGTATAAATTCTGACTCTGTTCATACCACGCAATTAGATGCTGAAAAATACTGTGTTTTTGTTAAATTTCTGAACTCAGTGACAGTCGATAAGTTGCTTGCAAAATGGGGTAATTCCGTCGAATTTGTTCACCGAGACGGTTCAAAAAGTAATGTCTCTGTACGAAAAGCTGATATCATGTACACCAATGTCAGGATTTTGAATGTTCCAATTGAAATTGATAATCAGTTGATCAAGGACGCTCTATCTAAATATGGCGAAATTAAATCTATCTATAACGAAAGATGGTCGAAGCTATACAAGATACAGTGTTTTAATGGCATTAGATCCGTTGAAATGGAGGTGAAAGCCAACATTCCGTCTCATATATCCGTTGCAGGCCATAAAGCACATGTTGTGTATTCTGGTCAGGAGCGCACGTGCAATATTTGCAATGAGACAGGTCATTTCCGACAAGATTGTCTGCGCCGTGGTTTTGTTCTTCGGAACAATCTAACACAGCGTCAAAAACTGACCCTCAGCGATGTCTTACCAAATAGCACTTCCCTTCTTTCGGTTAACGATAGTGGTGCATGTACTTCTGCAGTGCCCGCCATAACTACTACGGAGTTCCCTCCCCTGAGCGTCATTACATCACACCCTTCTGTTCCCGATTGCGATCTCCAGAATAAGAAGCGACCGTTGGAAATGACCGATGACGGCTCGGACGGCGAGTCCGCCCGTAATTCGCCTTCCACCCGCAAGCAGAAGCAGTGTAATGCGGATGTGCTCGAGGAAACAAACAGTACATGTATTGACGTGACGACAGCCGCTAAGGCAACCCGGCCGCTGTCGGCGGCTGAACAGGTACAAACGGTCCACGGAGGGGACGCAGTAACGATTGTCGCGGAGACGGAAGAGGCGCACTCCGAAGCACAAGAGGTGACGGAGCGGAACCCAACTCAAGAATTTACAGACCCACAAACCGCCGACTCAGTCAGTGCTCTGGAGCTAGTGACGGAAGAACAAGGAAATGGCACTCGTAAAAAGGACGCTGTTGAGGCAGCTTCGGTCACAACGGTGGTAAAGATAGACAATCCGAATGACGGCGCGTTGAACCAAGATGTCCGAAGACGCCGACTCAAACCGCAACCTAATCTCAAAGCTTCCCGTAACCAAAGCAAACAACAACCAGCACAAGAGGAAGCGACGGCCAAGAACGTCTTGTATGAAATCATCACGGAAAGACCTAAGGAGGTACCTTCAAGTGACATTAGTGATGCAAAGCCCCTCGGTAAAACTAAAACCCGAGATGTTCGGAATCCTGCACCAAAATGAGGCTGTAAGATGAAAAAAAAAAAAAAACAAAGGACTTTGTTGAACCAGTTTCATTTCTAATTGTACTACTGTCTTAGTCATATTTCAGAGGAACCAGATGAAGTGTTTACCGAGCTTCAAATACTGACTATTTTTTTAGATGTTTGTTTAAGCAGAGTCGTTTCTCCCTTCTAGGAGCTGCACATCTCTTTTTTTTTATTAATATTTTGTTATCTTTTTAATCACTTATTTACTTTTTATGCAAACTAAATGTCCCAGGCATATACAATTACGACTATCAATATTAACAGGATTACATCCGTGACTAAAGTTACAGCGCTCAAGGATTATTTATATGAGTCAGGGACGGACATTGCTTTCCTACAGGAAGTAGTGCTGACTAATCTTACAGTGCCTGGATATTTGGCGATTTTAAATGTCTCACTTGACACCAACGTCGGTACAGCAATTTTAGTCAGGGAGGGGATTCCTGTCTCGGATATCGAGAGGTTGGACTCCGGCAGAGCGATAGGTATAAAAGTCTTTGGTTCTACCCTTATCAATCTATATGCCCCTTCTGGCACATCCAATAGAATGGAAAGAGCACAGTTCTATAAAGAAGAAATCATTTATTTATTACGGAAAAACCCAAAAGATCTTATAATAGGCGGTGATTTTAATTGTGTGATAAATAAGAAAGACCAGGTTCCGAATTTTAATACCTGCAGTGAACTGAAGCGTTTCGTCACTGTTTTACAGCTTAAAGATGCTTGGGAAATAATGTATCCCACATTTGTGGCATTTACATTCCTAGGTCCTCACTCACGTAGCAGGATCGACAGACTCTACATATCGCAGAGTCTAGTTAGCTCCTTCATTAAAGCAGAGACGATTCCAGTTTACTTTTCTGATCATAGCTCCGTGCTAGCTTCCATCCACCTTACTGCGCAACCCACTCGCCGTTTTAGAAGTTCATGGCACCTTAATACGTCACTGATGCAGGACGACGGATTAGAAGAAAGTTTGACAGAAGCGTGGGCATTGTGCCTCCGCTCTGCAGATAGACACGTCTCAGTACTAGACTGGTGGTGCAACAGGGCAAAGCCTAAACTGAGAAAAGTTCTCATCCAGTATAGTGTACAACGATCGAAAGACTTGAAAAATTCCATAGAATTTTATTATACCATGCTGCGAAATTTATATGAGCAGGCAAACACTTCCAACGTCCGTCTGGCAGATATCAAGCAAACTAAGGCCAAATTGCTCAGTCTTAAAAGACAGCAGATGGAGGGTCTGAAATTAAAATCCAAGGCTAAGACAGTCGTGGAGGATGAACACGCTTCCTTGTACCATCTACTGAAGCACGAAAGAAACAGGAGACGCACCTTCATTGATGGACTTCAGTCTGAAACTGGCGAGACACTCACGACTCAGAGAGACATCGTCAATGCAGTGCACAAATATTACGAAGACCTATACACTGCCAACCCGGTATGTGAAGAGTCCTTCGATGAGTTCCTTAGTTACATAGCTCCACAGGTCTCGGACGAGGAAAACGAAGACCTTCTCGTTGAGTGTACTAACGAAGATATCCACAGAATCATCTGCAAATCTCCTCTGAGGAAATCGCCGGGACCGGATGGTTTGCCTGTTGAATTTTATAAACGATACTGGCCACTGATTGGTGACATGTTTACCCGAATGACGAACGAGGTGCTTCAGGGAAAGCATTTACCTGCTGTTTTTAAAGAGAGCACAATAGTACTAATCCCAAAAAATGCTGCAAAAAGAAACCTCAACAACTTTCGTCCTATCTCCCTGTTAAACTCCGATTATAAAATCATCGGCAGAATTTTAAACAACAGACTCTCACAGTTGGCCAAAAAGATAGTAAGTCCATACCAGTCCTGTGTGCCTACCAAGAGCATTTTCAAAAGCATAGCTGAATATAGAGATATAATTGCAATCACTGCTGTGACCACCATAAAATGTGCTATCATGTTTATTGACTTCCAGAAAGCATTTGATCGTGTGGATCATAGATTCCTTAGTGCCACACTGAACAAAATAGGTTTTAATGAGCGAGTCGTAAGTGTGATCAGAAATGTTGCAACAGGCATCAGCGCTTGTATATCAGTTAACTGCCAGAGGACAAAGCAGATTCAGATCAGGCGCGGCGTTCCTCAAGGAAGCCCCCTTTCCATGTTCCTATTCGTGCTTTCATTAGAACCTTTCCTCCGCAGTGTTCATGCCACTCTAACTGGCATCACATTATCTGGTCACCGAACAGTCATAAACGCCTATGCCGATGATGTCGGAGTCGTCCTGCGAAATCCCGACGACATTTTGAAATTGGAAACGCTAATTAAAAAGTACTGTAGCGTCTCCGGAGCAGGTGTCAACGCAAACAAAAGCAAACTCCTAAACCTGCGGGGTTTTCAACATACCACCTTAGCCTGGGCCACAATGGTCACCCAATGCAAAGCACTAGGAATAACACTGACACCTTGTCCGTTAAAAATGGCAGCTATCAATTGGAGAAATACGTCGGGACAACTTCTTGGAACAACAAGGGAAAACCTCCACCGTAACATGAACCAAGTTCAGAGGGTGATTTTCATTAACCACTGCATTCTCTCCAGGAGTTACTTTACAGCACAGATCTTCCCACTACCGAAAATGATTGGAAAAAAGATAATGTCTACCATTGCCAGCTATCTTTGGAGAGGGGATATATTCAGAGTCGACGCAAAAACTGCGACCTTAGATCCCAGGAATGGAGGTTTGGGGTTAGTTGACATCAGAAATAAGGCGTCTGCGCTTTTTATAAAAAGGACCGCCACTATCCTTAGCGACCACGCTGATAGCATTACAACTAAATTATTTGAAGTTGTCAGGCCTGCCAGTTTACAGGCGCCGGTGAATGTGCAAAAAATAAATAACCGGCTCCAGTACGTTCGTGTATATTTTGTGGAATTCAGCTATCTCGGCGGTGTCATCATCAACTCACGACGGATCACGGCCCGCGATATTCTGTGCCATCGAAAGAAAATGGAGGGGAGAAACAAATTGGAATGTAAATACCCACACACTGATTGGGACGCCATATGGAAAAATATTAATATGCGTGGTCTACCATCGGACGTCAAGTCAGCGTGGTATAAAACAGTGAATGAGACCGTAAGCACCAATGAAAGGTTACATGCAATCGGCGTTAGCGACACGAACCTATGTCTCAAATGTAAATTGATCGACACGTTAGTGCACAGATTCACGTGCGGTGGCAATCTACAACTCTGTAATTGGATTAGGGAACAACTGGCTTTTCTTACGAGATCTTCGGTGGAAAATTTTCCCCCTGTTACATTCCTCAGGCCTCAGACTTGCTATTTTCCAGCAGCAAAAAACAACTCGGTCCATTGGTTAATGGGACACTATGTGAATTACGTAATTAATCACCTGGGAAATGGCAATTCCACTGATTTTTACATGTACTTGAAGTGTGCTTTTTATAACGCCCTGAAATATAAAGACCACAAGAAAAACTACGGCAATATGCTTAAAATTGTATTCGAGCGACTGGGCATTGGTTGACAAGCCAACGAGATAAACAAAAATCGTTTATTTAAGCGAAACGACGCTTAAACAAAAACAATTGGGGAGAAGTACAATTTTACAGTTTCATATTACAATCACTTATCCTCTGCTGGCAAAGAAGGCTATTTTGTTTATTGCACAGAAGAAGCCGAAGCCGAAAGCCAGTATCGCAGGGTTAAAGATAAATTGTTTTCTTATACATTCATTTTATGACTGAGAAGGAAGTCTCATTTGTTTCCATGGAAGGGAACATACTTTTTTATTATTATTATTAATCTCAAGAAGGAAAGCAGGCTATGGAATTAGTGCCTTAACATAAAATTCCTTCTTCACATTCCATGAAGATTTTTCTTTTACAATAAAAAAAATAACAAACAAACAAAAATAATAATAATAACAATAAAAAAACTAAACAGAAATTTAAAAAAATAATATACAGGTTCAGGGTCCACTACTTCCTACAACTTTATTATATATTACAAAGAAGTATGCTAGGTTGCCGAGAAGCAGTGGATGAGGGAAAAAAAAAAAAAAAAAAAAAAAAAAAGCACTAAAGCTATAACCTTCAATCTCTATTGCCTCGGCATGACATAAATTTTTTGTTTCAAATGAAGCTTTTTTTAGGTTCAGGATTTCGAAGGCAAAACAGCATATATCTACGTATACACAAGATGTAAAATTTCTTATTGAAAACTATGATAAAGACACGCCTCAGCAACAGGACTGGGTGGAGACATCGCGGCCAGGCCTCGAGATTTTGACCCCTGCCCGCTTTGCCTCCGCCTGCCTCATGCTGCTTATATTAAAAAAAAAAAAAAAAAAAAAAAAGTGGTTAAGGCGTTGGACTGCTAATCCAATGTAAAAAAAAAAAAAAAAATGGATAAGGCGTCGGACTTCGGGTCTGAAGATTACAGGTTCGAATGCTGTCACACTCGGTTTTTTCCAGTTCTGAAAAAGGAAACATACCGTTTTAATGTAGCAATTGAGCAGTACGAAACCGTCTGAATGTTTCTGTTGACCATTTTCTGCTTGGAGATGCTCTTGAGCTTGAAACACACACAACAAGACCGGTGTTAACTAGCGAAATGGTCGGCAGAGTGCCGTCACCGCGAGTTTTGACTGGCACTTGCACATCTAAAACAACGTCGGAAAGTAACTCGTTCGGCTTTTGAGTCACATCAAGTATGTGTGTTAATTTTGACGCCACTAGCTCTGCAGGTTGTCATGCAATTCCTTTACCTCTCAGAAATGATTATGAAATAAAACTGAAGTACGTGACGAGTGTGACGTTACTAAAACATTAGGGAGCATGGAGAGATTCTGTATGGGACCAACCAACCCAAACGAGTTCTGTGTGACGTGCTAACCCGCAGGTATTCACTGAGGCAGCCGGCTAGCTCAGTCTTTACAGCATGATAATCTTAATCCCAGGGTCGAGGGTTCGAGCCCCACGCTGGGCGGAACTGAATTTTGTTCCGTTGCAGATGTAAATTACCGTTTTTCTGATTAACGTGATGTAATGGAAATAGCAACTTTTAACTTTGCCTACGCCTCTGTCAGTCAAAAGGAAACTGTATTTGGAGGTAAAGGTGATTTTGTAGACATGTGTGAAAGACATGTTCTGTAAAGCAAGTGTTCTTGTTTGGAGAGCACATCGGTTACGTGTCAGATGTGTAGCCAAGCAGTAATGGATCGCCATAGCTGCAAATAGTAGTCGGTAATATGAAGTGTTGTCAGCTCAAGTCTGATGACCCAGACGACCGTTAGGACGAAGTACGCAAGAGTAACGCTAGGCCGCGTCTCTTAGCTCAGTGGTAGAGCACTGGTCTAGTAAACCAGTGGTTGTGGGTTCCCATCCTCAGAGGAGGAAGACGAATTTTGGAAATCCGTTGCGCGTCGTGGCCGTATCTCAAACAGTATCTGTGATGACGAACACTTAGCGACAAGCGTTTTATTAAGAATTACGCTCAGATGTGATTAAGGCGAATGGCGCAGATAAAGCATTTGCCAAAGCGGTACAGCATAAGGTGGGACGAGGCAGTCTGAATTACATTTTATAGATGAATTTCTCACATATCTCAGAGCCTCTCGCAGTCGTCGTCGTCGTCGTCGTCGTCGTCGTCGTCGTCGCCGCCGCCGCCGCCGCCGCATCTGCAGAAGTAGCAAATGGCCATGGTAGCAAATGCGGCGAGGGACGCCCTGCCTTCGATTCCGAATGCACAAAGTGTGTGGTCTTGTTTCCCAGTCTATATTTGGTCTGTCTCGTAAAAGGTTGAATGTAACGTTTGGGTGGGAAAGAGCAAGGGGCAGCGGCTGTGTGGAACGAAAACACTATTCCTCAGGGGGTGTGAGCGTTACGAGATGAGTCGTATACAAGTTATACTTGGTCGCTTGTGACCGTGTGGCCGAATGAATAATGCGTCGGACTTCGGATCTGAAGATTACAGGTTCGAATGCTGTCACGCTCGGTTTTTTTCCAGTTCTGAAAAAGAAACATACCGTTTTAATGTAGCAATTGAGCAGTACGAAACCGTCTGAATGTTTCTGTTGACCATTTTCTGCTTGGAGATGCTCTTGAGCTTGAAACACACACAACAAGACCGGTGTTAACTAGCGAAATGGTCGGCAGACTGCCGTCACCGCGAGTTTTGACTGGCACTTGCACATCTAAAACAACGTCGGAAAGTAACTCGTTCGGCTTTTGAGTCACATCAAGTATGTGTGTTAATTTTGACGCCACTAGCTCTGCAGGTTGTCATGCAATTCCTTTACGTCTCAGAAATGATTATGAAATAAAACTGAAGTACGTGACGAGTGTGACGTTACTAAAACATTAGGGAGCATGGAGAGATTCTGTATGGGACCACCCAACCCAAACGAGTTCAGTGTGACGTGCTAACTCGCAGATATTCTCCGAGGCAGCCGGCTTGCTCAGTCGGTAGAGCATGATATTCTTAATCCCAGGGTCGAGGGTTCGAGCCCCACGCTGGGCGGAACGGAATTTTGTTCCGCTGCAGATGTAAATTACCGTTTTTCTGATTAACGTGATGTAATGGAAATAGCAACTTTTAACTTTGCCTACGTCTCTGTCAGTCGCAAGAAAACTGTATTTGAAGGTAAAGGTGATTTTGTAGACATGTGTGAAAGACATGTTCTGAAATGCAAGTGTTGTTGTTTGGAGAGCACATCGGTTACGTGTCAGATGTGTAGCCAAGCAGTAATGGATCGCCATAGCTGCAAATAGTAGTCGGTAATATGAAGTGTTGTCAGCTCAAGTCTGATGACCCAGACGACCGTAAGGACGAAGTACGCAACAGTACCGCTAGGCCGCGATCCTTAGCTCAGTGGTAGAGCACTGGTCTAGTAAACCAGGGATTGTGAGTTCCCTTCCTCAGAGGAGGAAGACGAATTTTGGAAATCAGTTGCGCGTCGTGGCCGTATAGCAAACAGTATCTGTGATGACGAACAATTAGCGACAAGCGTTTTATTAAGAATTACGCTCAGATGTGATTAAGGCGAATGGCGCAGATAAAGCATTTGCCAAAGCGGTACAGCATAAGGTGGGACGAGGCAGTCTGAATTACATTTTATAGATGAATTTCTCACATATCTCAGAGCCTCTCGCGGTCGTCGTCGTCGTCGTCGTCGTCGTCGCCGCCGCTGCCGCTTCTGCAGAAGTAGCAAATGGCCATGGTAGCAAATGCGGCGAGGGACGCCCTGCCTTCGATTCCGAATGCACAAAGTGTGTGGTCTTGTTTCCCAGTCTATATTTGGTCTGTCTCGTAAAAGGTTGAATGTAACGTTTGGGTGGGAAAGAGCAAGGGGCAGCGGCTGTGTGGAACGAAAACACTATTCCTCAGGGGGTGTGAGCGTTACGAGATGAGTCGTATACAAGTTATACTTGGTCGCTTGTGACCGTGTGGCCGAATGAATAATGCGTCGGACTTCGGATCTGAAGATTACAGGTTCGAATGCTGTCACGCTCGGTTTTTTTCCAGTTCTGAAAAAGAAACATACCGTTTTAATGTAGCAATTGAGCAGTACGAAACCGTCTGAATGTTTCTGTTGACCATTTTCTGCTTGGAGATGCTCTTGAGCTTGAAACACACACAACAAGACCGGTGTTAACTAGCGAAATGGTCGGCAGACTGCCGTCACCGCGAGTTTTGACTGGCACTTGCACATCTAAAACAACGTCGGAAAGTAACTCGTTCGGCTTTTGAGTCACATCAAGTATGTGTGTTAATTTTGACGCCACTAGCTCTGCAGGTTGTCATGCAATTCCTTTACGTCTCAGAAATGATTATGAAATAAAACTGAAGTACGTGACGAGTGTGACGTTACTAAAACATTAGGGAGCATGGAGAGATTCTGTATGGGACCACCCAACCCAAACGAGTTCAGTGTGACGTGCTAACTCGCAGATATTCTCCGAGGCAGCCGGCTTGCTCAGTCGGTAGAGCATGATATTCTTAATCCCAGGGTCGAGGGTTCGAGCCCCACGCTGGGCGGAACGGAATTTTGTTCCGCTGCAGATGTAAATTACCGTTTTTCTGATTAACGTGATGTAATGGAAATAGCAACTTTTAACTTTGCCTACGTCTCTGTCAGTCGCAAGAAAACTGTATTTGAAGGTAAAGGTGATTTTGTAGACATGTGTGAAAGACATGTTCTGAAATGCAAGTGTTGTTGTTTGGAGAGCACATCGGTTACGTGTCAGATGTGTAGCCAAGCAGTAATGGATCGCCATAGCTGCAAATAGTAGTCGGTAATATGAAGTGTTGTCAGCTCAAGTCTGATGACCCAGACGACCGTAAGGACGAAGTACGCAACAGTACCGCTAGGCCGCGATCCTTAGCTCAGTGGTAGAGCACTGGTCTAGTAAACCAGGGATTGTGAGTTCCCTTCCTCAGAGGAGGAAGACGAATTTTGGAAATCAGTTGCGCGTCGTGGCCGTATAGCAAACAGTATCTGTGATGACGAACAATTAGCGACAAGCGTTTTATTAAGAATTACGCTCAGATGTGATTAAGGCGAATGGCGCAGATAAAGCATTTGCCAAAGCGGTACAGCATAAGGTGGGACGAGGCAGTCTGAATTACATTTTATAGATGAATTTCTCACATATCTCAGAGCCTCTCGCGGTCGTCGTCGTCGTCGTCGTCGTCGTCGCCGCCGCTGCCGCTTCTGCAGAAGTAGCAAATGGCCATGGTAGCAAATGCGGCGAGGGACGCCCTGCCTTCGATTCCGAATGCACAAAGTGTGTGGTCTTGTTTCCCAGTCTATATTTGGTCGGTCTCGTAAGAGGTTGAATGTAACGTTTGGGTGGGAATGAGCAAGGGGCAGCGGCTGTGTGGAACGAAAACACTATTCCTCAGGGGTGTGAGCGTTACGAGATGAGTCGTATACAAGTTATACTTGGTCGCTTGTGACCGTGTGGCCGAATGAATAAGGCGTCGGACTTCGGATCTGAAGATTACAGGTTCGAATGCTGTCACGCTCGGTTTTTTTCCAGTTCTGAAAAAGAAACATACCGTTTTAATGTAGCAATTGAGCAGTACGCAACCGTCTGAATGTTTCTGTTGACCATTTTCTGCTTGGAGATGCTCTTGAGCTTGAAACACACACAACAAGACCGGTGTTAACTAGCGAAATGGTCGGCAGAGTGCCGTCACCGCGAGTTTTGACTGGCACTTGCACATCTAAAACAACGTCGGAAAGTAACTCGTTCGGCTTTTGAGTCACATCAAGTATGTGTGTTAATTTTGACGCCACTAGCTCTGCAGGTTGTCATGCAATTCCTTTACCTCTCAGAAATGATTATGAAATAGAACTGAAGTACGTGACGAGTGTGACGTTAGGAAAACATTAGGCAGCATGGAGAGATTCAGTATGGGACCACCCAACCCAAACGAGTACTGTGTGACGTGCTAACCCGCAAGTATTCTCCGAGGCAGCCGGCTAGCTCAGTCGGTAGAGCATGATATGCTTAATCTCAGGGTCGAGGGTTCGAGCCCCACGCCCGGCGGAACGGAATTTTGTTCCGCTGCACATGTAAATTACCGTTTTTCTGATTAACGTGATGTAATGGAAATAGCAACTTTTAACTTTGCCTACGTCTCTGTCACTCGCAAGAAACCTGTATTTGAAGGTAAAGGTGATTTTGTAGACATGTGTGAAAGACATGTTCTGAAATGCAAGTGTAGTTGTTTGGAGAGCACATCGGTTACGTGTCAGATGTGTAGCTAAGCAAGAATGGATCGCCATAGCTGCAAATAGTAGTCGGTAATATGAAGTGTTGTCAGCTCAAGTCTGATGACCCAGACGACCGTAAGAACGAGGTACGCAAATGTACCGCTAGGCCGCGCCTCTTTAGCTCAGTTGTAGAGCACTGGTCTAGTGAACCAGGGGTCGTGAGTTCCCATCCTCAGAGGAGGAAGACGATTTTTGGAAATCAGTTGCGCGTCGTGGCCGTATAGCAAACAGTATCTGTGATGACGAACAATTAGCGACAAGCGTTTTATTAAGAATTACGCTCAGATGTGATTAAGGCGAATGGCGCAGATAAAGCATTTGCCAAAGCGGTACAGCATAAGGTGGGACGAGGCAGTCTGAATTACATTTTATAGATGAATTTCTCACATATCTCAGAGCCTCTCGCGGTCGTCGTCGTCGTCGTCGTCGTCGTCGTCGTCGTCGCCGCCGCCGCATCTGCAGAAGTAGCAAATGGCCATGGTAGCAAATGCGGCGAGGGACGCCCTGCCTTCGATTCCGAATGCACAAAGTGTGTGGTCTTGTTTCCCAGTCTATATTTGGTCGGTCTCGTAAGAGGTTGAATGTAACGTTTGGGTGGGAATGAGCAAGGGGCAGCGGCTGTGTGGAACGAAAACACTATTCCTCAGGGGTGTGAGCGTTACGAGATGAGTCGTATACAAGTTATACTTAGTCGCTAGTGACCGTGTGGCCGAATGAATACAGTCTGCCTGCGGCAGCGGTGGTGAGCGGACCTCCAGGGCCAGCGCGCTGCGGCAGGAAGTGTTTACGTCAGGCGGTGAGTCGCGTGCTTACAGCGTCTGCTTATTAGTATTCGTTCCGTTCTGTAGGATCTGATATGGAATTATGAATCCGACTAACAGGAAAGATACCTTGAAGTTTACCTTTGATAGGAACTTTTCGAAACCAAATTCGTTTGAAGTTGAAGCATGGTTAGAGGAAACAGCTAAGATTACTTTTGATGACATTGTAGGGATAAATTTCTCTATCGTGACTAGTGTTGTTTATGTGAAATTAACGTCCTCTGAACTGTGTGATAGAATTGTGGAGTCCAGTGGAGGTGTACTGAAGTTTAAACATAGCGATGGTACCGTCAGTGACGTCAGCATTACGCATGCTGGACTGGGCATCCGAACGGCACGTATTTTCGAACTCCCGTTTGAAATAACAGCCGCGCAAATAAATTCTGCATTGACACCTTACGGGAGGGTCATTAACAATTTTGCGGAGCGTTGGTCCAAAGCCCACAAATTTCCGGTGCTTAACGGCGTCAGGCAGGTTAAGATCGATATACAGAAGCACATACCTTCATATATTTACGTAGGTGGACATCGCGGAATTGTCATATATGATGGGCAGCCAAAAACGTGTGCCGGCTGTGGTGCGCCCGGCCACGTGCGCTCTGAATGTATACAAAGACGGGTGACGCAGATACCTGTCGGTGAAGCCGCTAGCCCCCCTGTGACGACGGCACTGCCACTGACATACGCTGTCGCGGCTTCTGGTCTTCCACCCGCGACCCCGCCTGTAGATGCCCCTCGTTTGAATGATGTTTTGGCCGATAACGTCAAAGAACCGAGTGCTGCCGCGGCACCGCCGCTACCACACTCAGAGATGGAGGTAACGACGGATGACTCCCCAGTGGTTGATGCCACTGGTACTGAGGATGAAGCAGACGCTGTGTTCCCGGAGGATCAACCCCAGAGTCAACAGTCCACTTCGGATGTTGATGATACTGCGAACCCTAACAGGAAGCCTTCCAAAAAGAAGCGGAGACTTGCACATCAAGGAGCCAATCAGCTCGCCCCACAGCTCCGCGACAAAGCGAAACGAATAAGCAGCCAAATGTGTCAGAACACTTCTGAACCCTCTGAAGTTGGTCTCCCTGCGTCTGGTCGAATGGACATTGATCCTGTAGTGTCTCCCCCTGTGAATCCACGACGGGTGGAAGATAGTGATACCTCGAGTAGAGTCGTTTTGCCGGATACCCACGCTCAAGGAAACGCAGGATCGCTTTTGTCAGAGGCCACTCTCACTGGGAATTGGGCACAGGAAATGGAAGTATTGGATGCGAGCAATGATGCGGCTGTCATGCGGACCATTGAGACGGAATCTTCGGCACCCCCCACAGAGCAGCATACACCAACCGTACCGGGAACTACAGGAACTCCGACTGACGCGCTTGGCCTCAATTTCGTTAGCCATCCTTCTAAGACTGTTTAATTAATAGTATGTGCCTTCTCCCATGAACGAGCCCCAAGCCTATAAAATTGCCACGTTAAACATCAATAAGATACAGTCGTACTGGCGGCTCCGTAATTTACAAGATTTTGTATACGCAGCGGATATCGATATTCTGTTACTTCAAGAAGTCGCTGCGATTGAACTTGACCGAATAACTGGTTATACTACTCTCTCCAATTCCGGGAGCGGTGCGAATTTAGGGACAGCGATTCTGTTAAAAGAAGGGATTGTAGCGACCGACGCAGAAAAACTGCCTGATCATAGAGGGATCGCTGTCACTTTCCATCGGACACGCATAATCAATGTTCACGCCCCGTCCGGCAGTAGCAATAGGCGTGCTAGGGCTGAGTTCTTCACAAGCGCCATAGTCCCACTTTTTAGGGGAACCTACGATCGTATAATTTTTGCGGGTGACTTCAATTGTGTCTTAAGTCCAAAAGACCAGACGCCTAATTTTAACAAATCTGGAGAACTAGAACTTATCGTCCAAGAAATGAACCTCATTGACACATGGGAGCATACGCACGGAGCGGCACCTGGGTTCACTCATGTCACGAACCACTCTGCAAGCCGGCTAGACAGAATCTATGTATCGGCGTGTATGAAGACTCAAGTCCTCCAATCCGAAGTTTGGCCCACAATTTTTTCCGATCATGCCGCATATATTTGTACTGTTAACATGGTCAAGCAAGGCACATTTCGCGGCAGAGGTTTCTGGAAACTTAACAATGCTCTCCTTAACGATGTTGACTGTCACCGTGTCTTTAACGAAACATGGGAGGCATGTGAACGACGGGTTGCACAGTATGCCTCCGTTACTGAATGGTGGATAACACATGCCAAACCAACTTTATCAAAAATGTTTAAACGCTACGCTCGGGACAAATCCTGGTGGCAACGGCAAACGTCTGAGTTTTATTTTACTTGTCTCAGGGAGCTTTACCAGTCCGATGTGACTGTACCTGAAAATTTTATGCAGATTAAAAAAATTAAGGCAAAATTATTAAAACTTCAGCGGCAGCAGGCAGAAGGCTTTCAAGTAAGGTCCAGGCCCCAGAATGTGATAGACGACGAAATGACATCCATGTTCCACGTCATTCGTGAAAATAAGAGGGGGCGGCGGAGATTAATAACTCGTCTTCAGTTGAGTGAAGGCGTTGCGCTCACGCGGCAACAAGACATACGGAACGCACTTCACAATCACTTGGCAGGTCTCCTGACAACGACACATACCGACGATGGAACTCACGATGAATTACTCAATAACTTGCAAAGGACTTTGGGTGCTGCTGAAGTCGAAACTCTCATGCGAGAAATTGATGAAGACGAATTGGATTCTGCGCTATCACGAAGTCCGAAAAATAAATCGCCGGGACCCGACGGTCTCACTGCCGAATTTTATCTTACTTTCTGCGACAAATTAAAGCCCAAGTTGTTGAGTATGTTTAATGAAATTTTACGGCCAGATTTTAATGTTCCTCAGGCTCTCGTGGAAGGCATCGTGGTTTTAATCCCTAAACGCCCAATGTGCAGTTCTGTTGACGATTTTCGGCCGCTTACTTTACTGAACAGTGACTACAAAATTTTAGCACGTATTATTTCTAATAGATTGAAAATGTTGATGAATACTGTCATTGGTCAGTACCAGACCAGTGTAGGTGTCGGTAGGACGATCTTCCAAAATTTGTCTCAATACAGGGACGTTATAGCCATTGCAGATGCGTGTAAGATACGGTGTGCGCTAGTTTCCCTTGACTTTTCAAAGGCATTCGACAGAGTAAACCATCAGTTTCTCATCCGGACGATGCATGCCATGGGATTTCCACTACGTTTTATCAATCTTATACATGAGCTCCTTCGTAAAGGAGTAACTCGACTCATGGTGAATGGCCAGCTGAGCGCATCAATTAATATTACTAATTCAGTGCGACAGGGATGCCCTATGTCGATGGCCTTGTTTGCCATTGCCATTGAGCCTTTGCTTGTCACCTTGACACAGCGTCTACAAGGATTAACCATCCACGGCATTAAGATTGTTTGTACTGCATATGCGGATGACGTCGGATTTTTGGTCATGGACGAAGGTGAAGTCAAGGAAGCCCTTCAGATCGTCAAAAACTACGAACTTGTTGCGGGTGCGAAGTTGAATGCCAGGAAATCTGGCATTATGAACATAGGACGCGGCATCTCGCTGCACCATCACGGTCAGTTGCAACTAATTTCTAAAATGAAATGCCTTGGTATTGAGTACAGGAGCAACATACAGCACACAATTGCGGTGAACTATAGGAATCTCCTGGCAAGTATGCGTGCTTGCATGCAGACCCACTACCTAAGAAGCCTTGATGAACTGCAGAAAGTCACCTTCGCTAATGTCTACCTCACCTCAAAGATTAACTACGTTGCACAAGTACTGCCCATGCCACAGGAGACAGCGAAGCGTATGATGTCCGCTCTAGGACATTTTGTCACACGTGGACACATTTTTAAAGTCAAGTACGATACGCTCACTCTCTCCACGACCGATGGAGGCTTAAATTTAACAGATGTTCGTTCCAAGTCACGAGCTTTGTACGTATGCACCACCTACAAACGGTGGAGGTCGTTACCGAACAGTCTAACGGCTCACTTGTTAACCGAAATAGCGCCGGCCTGCCTGCAGCCTCCTGTCTCTGTTCAACATATTCCGCCTGCGCTGACTCACTTTAAGAGCTTTTTCATTGAGTTCAGTTACGTACGGTCAACTCTCCCAGAAAATGAGCTTTCCGTGGTGAAGTTAGTTTATAATAAACTACTGGCAACCAAGAACAGGAACAACATCGAACACAAATACCCCAATCATCGCTGGCCAGTGATATGGAAAAACATACATAGCCGTGATTTACCAACGTCAGTGAAAGCCTCTTGGTACAGGGTCGTGAACCGTAAAATAAGTACCAATTCACGACTTCATGCTCTACATTTGGCTGACTCACCTTTGTGCCTAACGTGCAACTTGCCTGATACTGATGAACATCGTTTTCTGTGCACCACTGTCCAAACAGTTTGGCCATGCATTCGCCGAAAACTGGCTACGATTATGAGGACTTCCCAGCTTTGTATTAAACCTGAAGATTTCCTGTATCCGGATTCAGTGCCGTACCCGAACACCAAACGGAACTCTGTCAATTGGTTGAAGGGTCATTATGTTCATTATTTACAGACGCAAGAACCCAAGAGTGAGGCGGCGTTCTGTCTTTACCTGGCATTACAGTTTCACATAATTTCACAGACGAGACATTACAGGAAACGATATGCGAATTTTTTAGAAGTCGTTCTTCGATGAAAGAAGTATTTTTTTCTTTCCTTCATTCTACATTGCTTTGTTTTTTCTCTTTTCTTCTTCAAATGTCACAGTGACGTATACTGAACAGTGTTACGACAAGGACTATTTTATTTTTTATTTTCTTCTGTTTTTCTAGCGGACCAGAGTTCCTTTTTCATTTTCTATTAAAAAAAAAAAAAAAAAAATATTCTACTTTGTCACCATTGCGGGACTATGCAATAGGTTTAGAAGTATCTTTGGTTTGGAAATCGGAATAGTTCAGAAGAATAAGTAATTCAGAAATCATGGCAGATGAAGCCGACGCCGACGAAGGCGATTTATGGCGAGCGCAAGGCGGGGCTGAAGGGGAGGAAGGAGGCCCTAAAAAAAAAAAAAAAAAAAAAAAAAAAAAAAAAAAAAAAAAAAAAAAAAAAATGAATAAGGCGTTGGACTTCGGATCTGAAGATTACAGGTTCGAATGCTGTCACGCTCGGTTTTTTTCCAGTTCTGAAAAAGAAACATACCGTTTTAATGTAGCAATTGAGCAGTACGAAACCGTCTGAATGTTTCTGTTGACCATTTTCTGCTTGGAGATGCTCTTGAGCTTGAAACACACACAACAAGACCGGTGTTAACTAGCGAAATGGTCGGCAGAGTGCCGTCACCGCGAGTTTTGACTGGCACTTGCACATCTAAAACAACGTCGGAAAGTAACTCGTTCGGCTTTTGAGTCACATCAAGTATGTGTGTTAATTTTGACGCCACTAGCTCTGCAGGTTGTCGTGCAATTCCTTTACGTCTCAGAAATGATTATGAAATAAAACTGAAGTACGTGACGAGTGTGACGTTACTAAAACATTAGGGAGCATGGAGAGATTCTGTATGGGACCACCCAACCCAAACGAGTTCTGTGTGACGTGCTAACTCGCAGATATTCTCCGAGGCAGCCGGCTAGCTCAGTCGGTAGAGCATGATATTCTTAATCCCAGGGTCGAGGGTTCGAGCCCCACGCTGGGCGGAACGGAATTTTGTTCCGCTGCAGATGTAAATTACCGTTTTTCTGATTACCGTGATGTAATGGAAATAGCAACTTTTAACTTTGCCTACGTCTCTGTCAGTCGCAAGAAAACTGTATTTGAAGGTAAAGGTGATTTTGTAGACATGTGTGAAAGACATGTTCTGAAATGCAAGTGTTGTTGTTTGGAGAGCACATCGGTTACGTGTCAGATGTGTAGCCAAGCAGTAATGGATCGCCATAGCTGCAAATAGTAGTCGGTAATATGAAGTGTTGTCAGCTCAAGTCTGATGACCCAGACGACCGTAAGGACGAAGTACGCAAGAGTACCGCTAGGCCGCGACTCTTAGCTCAGTGGTAGAGCACTGGTCTAGTAAACCAGGGATTGTGAGTTCCCTTCCTCCGAGGAGGAAGACGAATTTTGGAAATCAGTTGCGCGTCGTGGCCGTATATCAAACAGTATCTGTGATGACGAACAATTAGCGACAAGCGTTTTATTAAGAATTACGCTCAGATGTGATTAAGGCGAATGGCGCAGATAAAGCATTTGCCAAAGCGGTACAGCATAAGGTGGGACGAGGCAGTCTGAATTACATTTTATAGATGAATTTCTCACATATCTCAGAGCCTCTCGCGGTCGTCGTCGTCGTCGTCGTCGTCGTCGCCGCCGCTGCCGCTTCTGCTGAAGTAGCAAATGGCCATGGTAGCAAATGCGGCGAGGGACGCCCTGCCTTCGATTCCGAATGCACAAAGTGTGTGGTCTTGTTTCCCAGTCTATATTTGGTCGGTCTCGTAAGAGGTTGAATGTAACGTTTGGGTGGGAAAGAGCAAGGGGCAGCGGCTGTGTGGAACGAAAACACTATTCCTCAGGGGTGTGAGCGTTACGAGATGAGTCGTATACAAGTTATACTTGGTCGCTTGTGATCGTGTGGCCGAATGAATAATGCGTCGGACTTCGGATCTGAAGATTACAGTTTCGAATGCTGTCACGCTCGGTTTTTTTCCAGTTCTGAAAAAGAAACATACCGTTTTAATGTAGCAATTGAGCAGTACGAAACCGTCTGAATGTTTCTGTTGAGCATTTTCTGCTTGGAGATGCTCTTGAGCTTGAAACACACACAACAAGACCGGTGTTAACTAGCGAAATGGTCGGCAGAGTGCCGTCACCGCGAGTTTTGACTGGCACTTGCACATCTAAAACAACGTCGGAAAGTAACTCGTTCGGCTTTTGAGTCACATCAAGTATGTGTGTTAATTTTGACGCCACTAGCTCTGCAGGTTGTCATGCAATTCCTTTACCTCTCAGAAATGATTATGAAATAAAAGTGAAGTACGTGACGAGTGTGTCGTTAGGAAAACATTAGGCATCATGGAGAGATTCTGTATGGGACCACCCAACCCAAACGAGTACTGTGTGACGTGCTAACTCGCAGATATTCTCCGAGGCAGCCGGCTAGCTCATTCGGTAGAGCATGATATTCTTAGTCCCAGGGTCGAGGGTTCGAGCCCCACGCTGGGCGGAACGGAATTTTGTTCCGCTGCAGATGTAAATTACCGTTTTTCTGATTAACGTGATGTAATGGAAATAGCAACTTTTAACTTTGCCTACGTCTCTGTCAGTCGCAAGAAAACTGTATTTTAAGGTAAAGGTGATTTTGTAGCCTTGTGTGAAAGACATGTTCTCAAATGCAAGTGTTGTTGTTTGGAGAGCACATCGGTTACGTGTCAGATGTGTAGCCAAGCAGTAATGGATCGCCATAGCTGCAAATAGTAGTCGGTAATAGGAAGTGTTGTCAGCTCAAGTCTGATGACCCAGACGACCGTAAGGACGAAGTACGCAAGAGTACCGCTAGGCCGCGACTCTTAGCTCAGTGGTAGAGCACTGGTCTAGTAAACCAGGGATTGTGAGTTCCCATCCTCAGAGGAGGAAGACGAGTTTTGGAAATCAGTTGCGCGTCGTGGCCGTATATCAAACAGTATCTGTGATGACGAACAATTAGCGACAAGCGTTTTATTAAGAATTACGCTCAGATGTGATTAAGGCGAATGGCGCAGATAAAGCATTTGCCAAAGCGGTACAGCATAAGGTGGGACGAGGCAGTCTCAATTACATTTTATAGATGAATTTCTCACATATCTCAGAGCCTCTCGCGGTCGTCGTCGTCGTCGTCGTCGTCGTCGTCGTCGTCGTCGTCGTCGTCGTCGCCGTCGCCGCCGCCGCTTCTGCAGAAGTAGCAAATGGCCATGGTAGCAAATGCGGCGAGGGACGCCCTGCCTTCGATTCCGAATGCACAAAGTGTGTGGTCTTGTTTCCCAGTCTATATTTGGTCGGTCTCGTAAGAGGTTGAATGTAACGTTAGGGTGGGAAAGAGCAAGGGGCAGCGGCTGTGTGGAACGAAAACACTATTCCTCAGGGTTGTGAGCGTTACGAGATGAGTCGTATACAAGTTATACTTGGTCGCTTGTGACCGAGTGGCCAAATGGATAAGGCGTCGGACTTCGGATCTGAAGATTACAGTTTCGAATGCTGTCACGCTCGGTTTTTTTCCAGTTCTGAAAAAGGAAACATACCGTTTTAATGTAGCAATTGAGCAGTACGAAACCGTCTGAATGTTTCTGTTGACCATTTTCTGCTTGGAGATGCTCTTGAGCTTGAAACACACACAACAAGACCGGTGTTAACTAGCGAAATGGTCGGCAGAGTGCCGTCACCGCGAGTTTTGACTGGCACTTGCACATCTAAAACAACGTCGGAAAGTAACTCGTTCGGCTTTTGAGTCACATCAAGTATGTGTGTTAATTTTGACGCCACTAGCTCTGCAGGTTGTCATGCAATTCCTTTACCTCTCAGAAATGATTATGAAATAAAACTGAAGTACGTGACGAGTGCGACGTTAGGAAAACATTAGGCAGCATGGAGAGATTCTGTATGGGACCACCCAACCCAAACGAGTACTGTGTGACGTGCTAACCCGCAGGTATTTTCCGAGGCAGCCGGCTAGCTCAGTCGTTAGAGCATGATATGCTTAACCTCAGGGTCGAGGGTTCGAGCCCCACGCTGGGCGGAACGGAATTTTGTTCCGCTGCAGATGTAAATTACCGTTTTTCTGATTAACGTGATGTAATGAAAATGGCAACTTTTAACTTTGCCTACGTCTCTGTCACTCGCAAGAAACCTGTATTTGAAGGTAAAGGTGATTTTGTAGACATGTGTGAAAGACATGTTCTGAAATGCAAGTGTTGTTGTTTGCAGAGCACATCGGTTACGTGTCAGATGTGTAGCCAAGCAATAATGGATCGCCATAGCTGCAAATAGTAGTCGGTAATATGAAGTGTTGTCAGCTCAAGTCTGATGACCCAGACGACCGTAAGAACGAAGTACGCAAGTGTACCGCTAGGCCGCGCCTCTTTAGCTCAGTGGTACAGCACTGGTCTAGTGAACCAGGGGTCGTGAGTTCCCATCCTCAGAGGAGGAAGACGATTTTTGGAAATCAGTTGCGCGTCGTGGCCGTATCTCAAACAGTATCTGTGATGACGAACAATTAGCGACAAGCGTTTTATTAAGAATTACGCTCAGATGTGATTAAGGCGAATGGCGCAGATAAAGCATTTGCCAAAGCGGTACAGCATAAGGTGGGACGAGGCAGTCTGAATTACATTTTATAGATGAATTTCTCACATATCTCAGAGCCTCTCGCGGTCGTCGTCGTCGTCGTCGTCGTCGTCGTCGTCGCCGCCGCCGCTTCTTCAGAAGTAGCAAATGGCCATGGTAGCAAATGCGGCGAGGGACGCCCTGCCTTCGATTCCGAATGCACAAAGTGTGTGGTCTTGTTTCCCAGTCTATATTTGGTCGGTCTCGTAAGAGGTTGAATGTAACGTATGGGTGGGAAAGAGCAAGGGGCAGCGGCTGTGTGGAACGAAAACACTATTCTTCAGGGGTGTGAGCGTTACGGGATGAGTCGTATACAAGTTATACTTGGTCGCTTGTGACCGTGTGGCCGAATGGATAAGGCGTCGGACTTCGGATCTGAAGATTACAGTTTCGAATGCTGTCACGCTCGGTTTTTTTCCAGTTCTGAAAAAGGAAACATACCGTTTTAATGTAGCAATTGAGCAGTACGAAACCGTCTGAATGTTTCTGTTGACCATTTTCTGCTTGGAGATGCTCTTGAGCTTGAAACACACACAACAAGACCGGTGTTAACTAGCGAAATGGTCGGCAGAGTGCCGTCACCGCGAGTTTTGACTGGCACTTGCACATCTAAAACAACGTCGGAAAGTAACTCGTTCGGCTTTTGAGTCACATCAAGTATGTGTGTTAATTTTGACGCCACTAGCTCTGCAGGCTGTCATGCAATTCCTTTACCTCTCAGAAATGATTATGAAATAAAACTGAAGTACGTGACGAGTGTGACGTTAGGAAAACATTAGGCAGCATGGAGAGATTCTGTATGGGACCACCCAACCCAAACGATTACTGTGTGACGTGCTAACCCGCAGGTATTCTCCGAGGCAGCCGGCTAGCTCAGTCGGTAGAGCATGATATGCTTAATCTCAGGGTCGAGGGTTCGAGCCCCACGCCGGGCGGAACGGAATTTTGTTCCGCTGCAGATGTAAATTACCGTTTTTCTGATTAACGTGATGTAATGGAAATAGCAACTTTAAACTTTGCCTACGTCTCTGTCACTCGCAAGAAACCTGTATTTGAAGGTAAAGGTGATTTTGTAGACATGTGTGAAAGACATGTTCTGAAATGCAAGTGTTGTTGTTTGGAGAGCACATCGGTTACGTGTCAGATGTGTAGCCAAGCAATAATGGATCGCCATAGCTGCAAATAGTAGTCGGTAATATGAAGTGTTGTCAGCTCAAGTCTGATGACCCAGACGACCGTAAGAACGAAGTACGCAAGTGTACCGCTAGGCCGTGCCTCTTTAGCTCAGTGGTAGAGCCCTGGTCTAGTGAACCAGGGGTTGTGAGTTCCCATCCTCAGAGGAGGAAGACGAGTTTTGGAAATCAGTTGCGCGTCGTGGCCGTATAGCAAACAGTATCTGTGATGACGAACAATTAGCGACAAGCGTTTTATTAAGAATTACGCTCAGATGTGATTAAGGCGAATGGCGCAGATAAAGCATTTGCCAAAGCGGTACAGCATAAGGTGGGACGAGGCAGTCTGAATTAGATTTTATAGATGAATTTCTCACATATCTCAGAGCCTCTCGCGGTCGTCGTCGTCGTCGTCGTCGTCGTCGTCGTCGCCGCCGCCGCTTCTGCAGAAGTAGCAAATGGCCATGGTAGCAAATGCGGCGAGGGACGCCCTGCCTTCGATTCCGAATGCACAAAGTGTGTGGTCTTGTTTCCCAGTCTATATTTGGTCGGTCTCGTAAGAGGTTGAATGTAACGTTTGGGTGGGAAAGAGCAAGGGGCAGCGGCTGTGTGGAACGAAAACACTATTCTTCAGGGGTGTGAGCGTTACGGGATGAGTCGTATACAAGTTATACTTGGTCGCTTGTGACCGTGTGGCCGAATGGATAAGGCGTCGGACTTCGGATCTGAAGATTACAGTTTCGAATGCTGTCACGCTCGGTTTTTTTCCAGTTCTGAAAAAGGAAACATACCGTTTTAATGTAGCAATTGAGCAGTACGAAACCGTCTGAATGTTTCTATTGACCATTTTCTGCTTGGAGATGCTCTTGAGCTTGAAACACACACAACAAGACCGGTGTTAACTAGCGAAATGGTCGGCAGAGTGCCGTCACCGCGAGTTTTGACTGGCACTTGCACATCTAAAACAACGTCGGAAAGTAACTCGTTCGGCTTTTGAGTCACATCAAGTATGTGTGTTAATTTTGACGCCACTAGCTCTGCAGGTTGTCATGCAATTCCTTTACCTCTCAGAAATGATTATGAAATAAAACTGAAGTACGTGACGAGTGTGACGTTAGGAAAACATTAGGCAGCATGGAGAGATTCTGTATGGGACCACCCAACCCAAACGAGTACTGTGTGACGTGCTAACCCGCAGGTATTCTCCGAGGCAGCCGGCTAGCTCAGTCGTTAGAGCATGATGTGCTTAACCTCAGGGTCGAGGGTTCGAGCCCCACGCTGGGCGGAACGGAATTTTGTTCCGCTGCAGATGTAAATTACCGTTTTTCTGATTAACGTGATGTAATGAAAATGGCAACTTTTAACTTTGCCTACGTCTCTGTCAGTCGCAAGAAAACTGTATTTGAAGGTAAAGGTGATTTTGTAGACATGTGTGAAAGACATGTTCTGAAATGCAAGTGTTGTTGTTTGGAGAGCACATCGGTTATATGTCAGATGTGTAGCCAAGCAGTAATGGATCGCCATAGCTGCAAATAGTAGTCGGTAATATGAAGTGTTGTCAGCTCAAGTCTGATGATCCAGACGACCGTAAGGACGAAGTACGCAAGAGTACCGCTAGACCGCGCCTCTTTAGCTCAGTGGTAGAGCACTGGTCTAGTAAACCAGCGGTCGTGAGTTCCCATCCTCAGAGGAGGAAGACGAATTTTGGAAATCAGTTGCGCGTCGTGGCCGTATAGCAAACAGTATCTGTGATGACGAACAATTAGCGACAAGCGTTTTATTAAGAATTACGCTCAGATGTGATTAAGGCGAATGGCGCAGATAAAGCATTTGCCAAAGCGGTACAGCATAAGGTGGGACGAGGCAGTCTGAATTACATTTTATAGATGAATTTCTCACATATCTCAGAGCCTCTCGCGGTCGTCGTCGTCGTCGTCGTCGTCGTCGTCGCCGCCGCTGCCGCTTCTGCTGAAGTAGCAAATGGCCATGGTAGCAAATGCGGCGAGGGACGCCCTGCCTTCGATTCCGAATGCACAAAGTGTGTGGTCTTGTTTCCCAGTCTATATTTGGTCGGTCTCGTAAGAGGTTGAATGTAACGTTTGGGTGGGAAAGAGCAAGGGGCAGCGGCTGTGTGGAACGAAAACACTATTCCTCAGGGGTGTGAGCGTTACGAGATGAGTCGTATACAAGTTATACTTGGTCGCTTGTGATCGTGTGGCCGAATGAATAATGCGTCGGACTTCGGATCTGAAGATTACAGTTTCGAATGCTGTCACGCTCGGTTTTTTTCCAGTTCTGAAAAAGAAACATACCGTTTTAATGTAGCAATTGAGCAGTACGAAACCGTCTGAATGTTTCTGTTGAGCATTTTCTGCTTGGAGATGCTCTTGAGCTTGAAACACACACAACAAGACCGGTGTTAACTAGCGAAATGGTCGGCAGAGTGCCGTCACCGCGAGTTTTGACTGGCACTTGCACATCTAAAACAACGTCGGAAAGTAACTCGTTCGGCTTTTGAGTCACATCAAGTATGTGTGTTAATTTTGACGCCACTAGCTCTGCAGGTTGTCATGCAATTCCTTTACCTCTCAGAAATGATTATGAAATAAAAGTGAAGTACGTGACGAGTGTGTCGTTAGGAAAACATTAGGCATCATGGAGAGATTCTGTATGGGACCACCCAACCCAAACGAGTACTGTGTGACGTGCTAACTCGCAGATATTCTCCGAGGCAGCCGGCTAGCTCATTCGGTAGAGCATGATATTCTTAGTCCCAGGGTCGAGGGTTCGAGCCCCACGCTGGGCGGAACGGAATTTTGTTCCGCTGCAGATGTAAATTACCGTTTTTCTGATTAACGTGATGTAATGGAAATAGCAACTTTTAACTTTGCCTACGTCTCTGTCAGTCGCAAGAAAACTGTATTTTAAGGTAAAGGTGATTTTGTAGCCTTGTGTGAAAGACATGTTCTCAAATGCAAGTGTTGTTGTTTGGAGAGCACATCGGTTACGTGTCAGATGTGTAGCCAAGCAGTAATGGATCGCCATAGCTGCAAATAGTAGTCGGTAATAGGAAGTGTTGTCAGCTCAAGTCTGATGACCCAGACGACCGTAAGGACGAAGTACGCAAGAGTACCGCTAGGCCGCGACTCTTAGCTCAGTGGTAGAGCACTGGTCTAGTAAACCAGGGATTGTGAGTTCCCATCCTCAGAGGAGGAAGACGAGTTTTGGAAATCAGTTGCGCGTCGTGGCCGTATATCAAACAGTATCTGTGATGACGAACAATTAGCGACAAGCGTTTTATTAAGAATTACGCTCAGATGTGATTAAGGCGAATGGCGCAGATAAAGCATTTGCCAAAGCGGTACAGCATAAGGTGGGACGAGGCAGTCTGAATTACATTTTATAGATGAATTTCTCACATATCTCAGAGCCTCTCGCGGTCGTCGTCGTCGTCGTCGTCGTCGTCGTCGTCGTCGTCGTCGTCGTCGTCGTCGTCGCCGCCGCCGCCGCCGCTTCTGCAGAAGTAGCAAATGGCCATGGTAGCAAATGCGGCGAGGGACGCCCTGCCTTCGATTCCGAATGCACAAAGTGTGTGGTCTTGTTTCCCAGTCTATATTTGGTCGGTCTCGTAAGAGGTTGAATGTAACGTTAGGGTGGGAAAGAGCAAGGGGCAGCGGCTGTGTGGAACGAAAACACTATTCCTCAGGGTTGTGAGCGTTACGAGATGAGTCGTATACAAGTTATACTTGGTCGCTTGTGACCGAGTGGCCAAATGGATAAGGCGTCGGACTTCGGATCTGAAGATTACAGTTTCGAATGCTGTCACGCTCGGTTTTTTTCCAGTTCTGAAAAAGGAAACATACCGTTTTAATGTAGCAATTGAGCAGTACGAAACCGTCTGAATGTTTCTGTTGACCATTTTCTGCTTGGAGATGCTCTTGAGCTTGAAACACACACAACAAGACCGGTGTTAACTAGCGAAATGGTCGGCAGAGTGCCGTCACCGCGAGTTTTGACTGGCACTTGCACATCTAAAACAACGTCGGAAAGTAACTCGTTCGGCTTTTGAGTCACATCAAGTATGTGTGTTAATTTTGACGCCACTAGCTCTGCAGGTTGTCATGCAATTCCTTTACCTCTCAGAAATGATTATGAAATAAAACTGAAGTACGTGACGAGTGCGACGTTAGGAAAACATTAGGCAGCATGGAGAGATTCTGTATGGGACCACCCAACCCAAACGAGTACTGTGTGACGTGCTAACCCGCAGGTATTTTCCGAGGCAGCCGGCTAGCTCAGTCGTTAGAGCATGATATGCTTAACCTCAGGGTCGAGGGTTCGAGCCCCACGCTGGGCGGAACGGAATTTTGTTCCGCTGCAGATGTAAATTACCGTTTTTCTGATTAACGTGATGTAATGAAAATGGCAACTTTTAACTTTGCCTACGTCTCTGTCACTCGCAAGAAACCTGTATTTGAAGGTAAAGGTGATTTTGTAGACATGTGTGAAAGACATGTTCTGAAATGCAAGTGTTGTTGTTTGCAGAGCACATCGGTTACGTGTCAGATGTGTAGCCAAGCAATAATGGATCGCCATAGCTGCAAATAGTAGTCGGTAATATGAAGTGTTGTCAGCTCAAGTCTGATGACCCAGACGACCGTAAGAACGAAGTACGCAAGTGTACCGCTAGGCCGCGCCTCTTTAGCTCAGTGGTACAGCACTGGTCTAGTGAACCAGGGGTCGTGAGTTCCCATCCTCAGAGGAGGAAGACGATTTTTGGAAATCAGTTGCGCGTCGTGGCCGTATCTCAAACAGTATCTGTGATGACGAACAATTAGCGACAAGCGTTTTATTAAGAATTACGCTCAGATGTGATTAAGGCGAATGGCGCAGATAAAGCATTTGCCAAAGCGGTACAGCATAAGGTGGGACGAGGCAGTCTGAATTACATTTTATAGATGAATTTCTCACATATCTCAGAGCCTCTCGCGGTCGTCGTCGTCGTCGTCGTCGTCGTCGTCGTCGTCGTCGCCGCCGCCGCTTCTTCAGAAGTAGCAAATGGCCATGGTAGCAAATGCGGCGAGGGACGCCCTGCCTTCGATTCCGAATGCACAAAGTGTGTGGTCTTGTTTCCCAGTCTATATTTGGTCGGTCTCGTAAGAGGTTGAATGTAACGTATGGGTGGGAAAGAGCAAGGGGCAGCGGCTGTGTGGAACGAAAACACTATTCTTCAGGGGTGTGAGCGTTACGGGATGAGTCGTATACAAGTTATACTTGGTCGCTTGTGACCGTGTGGCCGAATGGATAAGGCGTCGGACTTCGGATCTGAAGATTACAGTTTCGAATGCTGTCACGCTCGGTTTTTTTCCAGTTCTGAAAAAGGAAACATACCGTTTTAATGTAGCAATTGAGCAGTACGAAACCGTCTGAATGTTTCTGTTGACCATTTTCTGCTTGGAGATGCTCTTGAGCTTGAAACACACACAACAAGACCGGTGTTAACTAGCGAAATGGTCGGCAGAGTGCCGTCACCGCGAGTTTTGACTGGCACTTGCACATCTAAAACAACGTCGGAAAGTAACTCGTTCGGCTTTTGAGTCACATCAAGTATGTGTGTTAATTTTGACGCCACTAGCTCTGCAGGCTGTCATGCAATTCCTTTACCTCTCAGAAATGATTATGAAATAAAACTGAAGTACGTGACGAGTGTGACGTTAGGAAAACATTAGGCAGCATGGAGAGATTCTGTATGGGACCACCCAACCCAAACGATTACTGTGTGACGTGCTAACCCGCAGGTATTCTCCGAGGCAGCCGGCTAGCTCAGTCGGTAGAGCATGATATGCTTAATCTCAGGGTCGAGGGTTCGAGCCCCACGCCGGGCGGAACGGAATTTTGTTCCGCTGCAGATGTAAATTACCGTTTTTCTGATTAACGTGATGTAATGGAAATAGCAACTTTAAACTTTGCCTACGTCTCTGTCACTCGCAAGAAACCTGTATTTGAAGGTAAAGGTGATTTTGTAGACATGTGTGAAAGACATGTTCTGAAATGCAAGTGTTGTTGTTTGGAGAGCACATCGGTTACGTGTCAGATGTGTAGCCAAGCAATAATGGATCGCCATAGCTGCAAATAGTAGTCGGTAATATGAAGTGTTGTCAGCTCAAGTCTGATGACCCAGACGACCGTAAGAACGAAGTACGCAAGTGTACCGCTAGGCCGTGCCTCTTTAGCTCAGTGGTAGAGCCCTGGTCTAGTGAATCAGGGGTTGTGAGTTCCCATCCTCAGAGGAGGAAGACGAGTTTTGGAAATCAGTTGCGCGTCGTGGCCGTATAGCAAACAGTATCTGTGATGACGAACAATTAGCGACAAGCGTTTTATTAAGAATTACGCTCAGATGTGATTAAGGCGAATGGCGCAGATAAAGCATTTGCCAAAGCGGTACAGCATAAGGTGGGACGAGGCAGTCTGAATTAGATTTTATAGATGAATTTCTCACATATCTCAGAGCCTCTCGCGGTCGTCGTCGTCGTCGTCGTCGTCGTCGTCGTCGCCGCCGCCGCTTCTGCAGAAGTAGCAAATGGCCATGGTAGCAAATGCGGCGAGGGACGCCCTGCCTTCGATTCCGAATGCACAAAGTGTGTGGTCTTGTTTCCCAGTCTATATTTGGTCGGTCTCGTAAGAGGTTGAATGTAACGTTTGGGTGGGAAAGAGCAAGGGGCAGCGGCTGTGTGGAACGAAAACACTATTCTTCAGGGGTGTGAGCGTTACGGGATGAGTCGTATACAAGTTATACTTGGTCGCTTGTGACCGTGTGGCCGAATGGATAAGGCGTCGGACTTCGGATCTGAAGATTACAGTTTCGAATGCTGTCACGCTCGGTTTTTTTCCAGTTCTGAAAAAGGAAACATACCGTTTTAATGTAGCAATTGAGCAGTACGAAACCGTCTGAATGTTTCTATTGACCATTTTCTGCTTGGAGATGCTCTTGAGCTTGAAACACACACAACAAGACCGGTGTTAACTAGCGAAATGGTCGGCAGAGTGCCGTCACCGCGAGTTTTGACTGGCACTTGCACATCTAAAACAACGTCGGAAAGTAACTCGTTCGGCTTTTGAGTCACATCAAGTATGTGTGTTAATTTTGACGCCACTAGCTCTGCAGGTTGTCATGCAATTCCTTTACCTCTCAGAAATGATTATGAAATAAAACTGAAGTACGTGACGAGTGTGACGTTAGGAAAACATTAGGCAGCATGGAGAGATTCTGTATGGGACCACCCAACCCAAACGAGTACTGTGTGACGTGCTAACCCGCAGGTATTCTCCGAGGCAGCCGGCTAGCTCAGTCGTTAGAGCATGATGTGCTTAACCTCAGGGTCGAGGGTTCGAGCCCCACGCTGGGCGGAACGGAATTTTGTTCCGCTGCAGATGTAAATTACCGTTTTTCTGATTAACGTGATGTAATGAAAATGGCAACTTTTAACTTTGCCTACGTCTCTGTCAGTCGCAAGAAAACTGTATTTGAAGGTAAAGGTGATTTTGTAGACATGTGTGAAAGACATGTTCTGAAATGCAAGTGTTGTTGTTTGGAGAGCACATCGGTTATATGTCAGATGTGTAGCCAAGCAGTAATGGATCGCCATAGCTGCAAATAGTAGTCGGTAATATGAAGTGTTGTCAGCTCAAGTCTGATGATCCAGACGACCGTAAGGACGAAGTACGCAAGAGTACCGCTAGACCGCGCCTCTTTAGCTCAGTGGTAGAGCACTGGTCTAGTAAACCAGCGGTCGTGAGTTCCCATCCTCAGAGGAGGAAGACGAATTTTGGAAATCAGTTGCGCGTCGTGGCCGTATAGCAAACAGTATCTGTGATGACGAACAATTAGCGAGAAGCTTTTTATTAAGAATTACGCTCAGATGTGATTAAGGCGAATGGCGCAGATAAAGCATTTGCCAAAGCGGTACAGCATAAGGTGGGACGAGGCAGTCTGAATTAGATTTTATAGATGAATTTCTCACATATCTCAGAGCCTCTCGCGGTCGTCGTCGTCGTCGTCGTCGCCGCCGCTTCTTCAGAAGTAGCAAATGGCCATGGTAGCAAATGCGGCGAGGGACGCCCTGCCTTCGATTCCGAATGCACAAAGTGTGTGGTCTTGTTTCCCAGTCTATATTTGGTCGGTCTCGTAAGAGGTTGAATGTAACGTTTGGGTGGGAAAGAGCAAGGGGCAGCGGCTGTGTGGAACGAAAACACTATTCTTCAGGGGTGTGAGCGTTACGGGATGAGTCGTATACAAGTTATACTTGGTCGCTTGTGACCGTGTGGCCGAATGGATAAGGCGTCGGACTTCGGATCTGAAGATTACAGTTTCGAATGCTGTCACGCTCGGTTTTTTTCCAGTTCTGAAAAAGAAACATACCGTTTTAATGTAGCAATTGAGCAGTACGAAGCCGTCTGAATGTTTCTGTTGACCATTTTCTGCTTGGAGATGCTCTTGAGCTTGAAACACACACAACAAGACCGGTGTTAACTAGCGAAATGGTCGGCAGAGTGCCGTCACCGCGAGTTTTGACTGGCACTTGCACATCTAAAACAACGTCGGAAAGTAACTCGTTCGGCTTTTGAGTCACATCAAGTATGTGTGTTAATTTTGACGCCACTAGCTCTGCAGGTTGTCATGCAATTCCTTTACCTCTCAGAAATGATTATGAAATAAAACTGAAGTACGTGACGAGTGCGACGTTAGGAAAACATTAGGCAGCATGGAGAGATTCTGTATGGGACCACCCAACCCAAACGAGTACTGTGTGACGTGCTAACCCGCAGGTATTTTCCGAGGCAGCCGGCTAGCTCAGTCGTTAGAGCATGATATGCTTAACCTCAGGGTCGAGGGTTCGAGCCCCACGCTGGGCGGAACGGAATTTTGTTCCGCTGCAGATGTAAATTACCGTTTTTCTGATTAACGTGATGTAATGAAAATGGCAACTTTTAACTTTGCCTACGTCTCTGTCACTCGCAAGAAACCTGTATTTGAAGGTAAAGGTGATTTTGTAGACATGTGTGAAAGACATGTTCTGAAATGCAAGTGTTGTTGTTTGCAGAGCACATCGGTTACGTGTCAGATGTGTAGCCAAGCAATAATGGATCGCCATAGCTGCAAATAGTAGTCGGTAATATGAAGTGTTGTCAGCTCAAGTCTGATGACCCAGACGACCGTAAGAACGAAGTACGCAAGTGTACCGCTAGGCCGCGCCTCTTTAGCTCAGTGGTACAGCACTGGTCTAGTGAACCAGGGGTCGTGAGTTCCCATCCTCAGAGGAGGAAGACGATTTTTGGAAATCAGTTGCGCGTCGTGGCCGTATCTCAAACAGTATCTGTGATGACGAACAATTAGCGACAAGCGTTTTATTAAGAATTACGCTCAGATGTGATTAAGGCGAATGGCGCAGATAAAGCATTTGCCAAAGCGGTACAGCATAAGGTGGGACGAGGCAGTCTGAATTACATTTTATAGATGAATTTCTCACATATCTCAGAGCCTCTCGCGGTCGTCGTCGTCGTCGTCGTCGTCGTCGTCGTCGTCGTCGCCGCCGCCGCTTCTTCAGAAGTAGCAAATGGCCATGGTAGCAAATGCGGCGAGGGACGCCCTGCCTTCGATTCCGAATGCACAAAGTGTGTGGTCTTGTTTCCCAGTCTATATTTGGTCGGTCTCGTAAGAGGTTGAATGTAACGTATGGGTGGGAAAGAGCAAGGGGCAGCGGCTGTGTGGAACGAAAACACTATTCTTCAGGGGTGTGAGCGTTACGGGATGAGTCGTATACAAGTTATACTTGGTCGCTTGTGACCGTGTGGCCGAATGGATAAGGCGTCGGACTTCGGATCTGAAGATTACAGTTTCGAATGCTGTCACGCTCGGTTTTTTTCCAGTTCTGAAAAAGGAAACATACCGTTTTAATGTAGCAATTGAGCAGTACGAAACCGTCTGAATGTTTCTGTTGACCATTTTCTGCTTGGAGATGCTCTTGAGCTTGAAACACACACAACAAGACCGGTGTTAACTAGCGAAATGGTCGGCAGAGTGCCGTCACCGCGAGTTTTGACTGGCACTTGCACATCTAAAACAACGTCGGAAAGTAACTCGTTCGGCTTTTGAGTCACATCAAGTATGTGTGTTAATTTTGACGCCACTAGCTCTGCAGGCTGTCATGCAATTCCTTTACCTCTCAGAAATGATTATGAAATAAAACTGAAGTACGTGACGAGTGTGACGTTAGGAAAACATTAGGCAGCATGGAGAGATTCTGTATGGGACCACCCAACCCAAACGATTACTGTGTGACGTGCTAACCCGCAGGTATTCTCCGAGGCAGCCGGCTAGCTCAGTCGGTAGAGCATGATATGCTTAATCTCAGGGTCGAGGGTTCGAGCCCCACGCCGGGCGGAACGGAATTTTGTTCCGCTGCAGATGTAAATTACCGTTTTTCTGATTAACGTGATGTAATGGAAATAGCAACTTTAAACTTTGCCTACGTCTCTGTCACTCGCAAGAAACCTGTATTTGAAGGTAAAGGTGATTTTGTAGACATGTGTGAAAGACATGTTCTGAAATGCAAGTGTTGTTGTTTGGAGAGCACATCGGTTACGTGTCAGATGTGTAGCCAAGCAATAATGGATCGCCATAGCTGCAAATAGTAGTCGGTAATATGAAGTGTTGTCAGCTCAAGTCTGATGACCCAGACGACCGTAAGAACGAAGTACGCAAGTGTACCGCTAGGCCGTGCCTCTTTAGCTCAGTGGTAGAGCCCTGGTCTAGTGAATCAGGGGTTGTGAGTTCCCATCCTCAGAGGAGGAAGACGAGTTTTGGAAATCAGTTGCGCGTCGTGGCCGTATAGCAAACAGTATCTGTGATGACGAACAATTAGCGACAAGCGTTTTATTAAGAATTACGCTCAGATGTGATTAAGGCGAATGGCGCAGATAAAGCATTTGCCAAAGCGGTACAGCATAAGGTGGGACGAGGCAGTCTGAATTAGATTTTATAGATGAATTTCTCACATATCTCAGAGCCTCTCGCGGTCGTCGTCGTCGTCGTCGTCGTCGTCGTCGTCGTCGCCGCCGCCGCTTCTGCAGAAGTAGCAAATGGCCATGGTAGCAAATGCGGCGAGGGACGCCCTGCCTTCGATTCCGAATGCACAAAGTGTGTGGTCTTGTTTCCCAGTCTATATTTGGTCGGTCTCGTAAGAGGTTGAATGTAACGTTTGGGTGGGAAAGAGCAAGGGGCAGCGGCTGTGTGGAACGAAAACACTATTCTTCAGGGGTGTGAGCGTTACGGGATGAGTCGTATACAAGTTATACTTGGTCGCTTGTGACCGTGTGGCCGAATGGATAAGGCGTCGGACTTCGGATCTGAAGATTACAGTTTCGAATGCTGTCACGCTCGGTTTTTTTCCAGTTCTGAAAAAGGAAACATACCGTTTTAATGTAGCAATTGAGCAGTACGAAACCGTCTGAATGTTTCTATTGACCATTTTCTGCTTGGAGATGCTCTTGAGCTTGAAACACACACAACAAGACCGGTGTTAACTAGCGAAATGGTCGGCAGAGTGCCGTCACCGCGAGTTTTGACTGGCACTTGCACATCTAAAACAACGTCGGAAAGTAACTCGTTCGGCTTTTGAGTCACATCAAGTATGTGTGTTAATTTTGACGCCACTAGCTCTGCAGGTTGTCATGCAATTCCTTTACCTCTCAGAAATGATTATGAAATAAAACTGAAGTACGTGACGAGTGTGACGTTAGGAAAACATTAGGCAGCATGGAGAGATTCTGTATGGGACCACCCAACCCAAACGAGTACTGTGTGACGTGCTAACCCGCAGGTATTCTCCGAGGCAGCCGGCTAGCTCAGTCGTTAGAGCATGATGTGCTTAACCTCAGGGTCGAGGGTTCGAGCCCCACGCTGGGCGGAACGGAATTTTGTTCCGCTGCAGATGTAAATTACCGTTTTTCTGATTAACGTGATGTAATGAAAATGGCAACTTTTAACTTTGCCTACGTCTCTGTCAGTCGCAAGAAAACTGTATTTGAAGGTAAAGGTGATTTTGTAGACATGTGTGAAAGACATGTTCTGAAATGCAAGTGTTGTTGTTTGGAGAGCACATCGGTTATATGTCAGATGTGTAGCCAAGCAGTAATGGATCGCCATAGCTGCAAATAGTAGTCGGTAATATGAAGTGTTGTCAGCTCAAGTCTGATGATCCAGACGACCGTAAGGACGAAGTACGCAAGAGTACCGCTAGACCGCGCCTCTTTAGCTCAGTGGTAGAGCACTGGTCTAGTAAACCAGCGGTCGTGAGTTCCCATCCTCAGAGGAGGAAGACGAATTTTGGAAATCAGTTGCGCGTCGTGGCCGTATAGCAAACAGTATCTGTGATGACGAACAATTAGCGAGAAGCTTTTTATTAAGAATTACGCTCAGATGTGATTAAGGCGAATGGCGCAGATAAAGCATTTGCCAAAGCGGTACAGCATAAGGTGGGACGAGGCAGTCTGAATTAGATTTTATAGATGAATTTCTCACATATCTCAGAGCCTCTCGCGGTCGTCGTCGTCGTCGTCGTCGCCGCCGCTTCTTCAGAAGTAGCAAATGGCCATGGTAGCAAATGCGGCGAGGGACGCCCTGCCTTCGATTCCGAATGCACAAAGTGTGTGGTCTTGTTTCCCAGTCTATATTTGGTCGGTCTCGTAAGAGGTTGAATGTAACGTTTGGGTGGGAAAGAGCAAGGGGCAGCGGCTGTGTGGAACGAAAACACTATTCTTCAGGGGTGTGAGCGTTACGGGATGAGTCGTATACAAGTTATACTTGGTCGCTTGTGACCGTGTGGCCGAATGGATAAGGCGTCGGACTTCGGATCTGAAGATTACAGTATCGAAAGCTTTCACGCTCGGTTTTTTTCCAGTTCTGAAAAAGGAAACATACCGTTTTAATGTAGCAATTGAGCAGTACGAAACCGTCTGAATGTTTCTATTGACCATTTTCTGCTTGGAGATGCTCTTGAGCTTGAAACACACACAACAAGACCGGTGTTAACTAGCGAAATGGTCGGCAGAGTGCCGTCACCGCGAGTTTTGACTGGCACTTGCACATCTAAAACAACGTCGGAAAGTAACTCGTTCGGCTTTTGAGTCACATCAAGTATGTGTGTTAATTTTGACGCCACTAGCTCTGCAGGTTGTCATGCAATTCCTTTACCTCTCAGAAATGATTATGAAATAAAACTGAAGTACGTGACGAGTGTGACGTTAGGAAAACATTAGGCAGCATGGAGAGATTCTGTATGGGACCACCCAACCCAAACGAGTACTGTGTGACGTGCTAACCCGCAGGTATTCTCCGAGGCAGCCGGCTAGCTCAGTCGTTAGAGCATGAGGTGCTTAACCTCAGGGTCGAGGGTTCGAGCCCCACGCTGGGCGGAACGGAATTTTGTTCCGCTGCAGATGTAAATTACCGTTTTTCTGATTAACGTGATGTAATGAAAATGGCAACTTTTAACTTTGCCTACGTCTCTGTCAGTCGCAAGAAAACTGTATTTGAAGGTAAAGGTGATTTTGTAGACATGTGTGAAAGACATGTTCTGAAATGCAAGTGTTGTTGTTTGGAGAGCACATCGGTTATATGTCAGATGTGTAGCCAAGCAGTAATGGATCGCCATAGCTGCAAATAGTAGTCGGTAATATGAAGTGTTGTCAGCTCAAGTCTGATGATCCAGACGACCGTAAGGACGAAGTACGCAAGAGTACCGCTAGACCGCGCCTCTTTAGCTCAGTGGTAGAGCACTGGTCTAGTAAACCAGCGGTCGTGAGTTCCCATCCTCAGAGGAGGAAGACGAATTTTGGAAATCAGTTGCGCGTCGTGGCCGTATAGCAAACAGTATCTGTGATGACGAACAATTAGCGACAAGCGTTTTATTAAGAATTACGCTCAGATGTGATTAAGGCGAATGGCGCAGATAAAGCATTTGCCAAAGCGGTACAGCATAAGGTGGGACGAGGCAGTCTGAATTACATTTTATAGATGAATTTCTCACATATCTCAGAGCCTCCCGCGGTCGTCGTCGTCGTCGTCGTCGTCGTCGTCGCCGCCGCTTCTGCAGAAGTAGCAAATGGCCATGGTAGCAAATGCGGCGAGGGACGCCCTGCCTTCGATTCCGAATGCACAAAGTGTGTGGTCTTGTTTCCCAGTCTATATTTGGTCGGTCTCGTAAGAGGTTGAATGTAACGTATGGGTGGGAAAGAGCAAGGGGCAGCGGCTGTGTGGAACGAAAACACTATTCTTCAGGGGTGTGAGCGTTACGGGATGAGTCGTATACAAGTTATACTTGGTCGCTTGTGACCGTGTGGCCGAATGGATAAGGCGTCGGACTTCGGATCTGAAGATTACAGTTTCGAATGCTGTCACGCTCGGTTTTTTTCCAGTTCTGAAAAAGGAAACATACCGTTTTAATGTAGCAATTGAGCAGTACGAAACCGTCTGAATGTTTCTGTTGACCATTTTCTGCTTGGAGATGCTCTTGAGCTAGAAACACACACAACAAGACCGGTGTTAACTAGCGAAATGGTCGGCAGAGTGCCGTCACCGCGAGTTTTGACTGGCACTTGCACATCTAAAACAACGTCGGAAAGTAACTCGTTCGGCTTTTGAGTCACATCAAGTATGTGTGTTAATTTTGACGCCACTAGCTCTGCAGGCTGTCATGCAATTCCTTTACCTCTCAGAAATGATTATGAAATAAAACTGAAGTACGTGACGAGTGTGACGTTAGGAAAACATTAGGCAGCATGGAGAGATTCAGTATGGGACCACCCAACCCAAACGAGTACTGTGTGACGTGCTAACCCGCAGGTATTCTCCGAGGCAGCCGGCTAGCTCAGTCGGTAGAGCATGATATGCTTAATCTCAGGGTCGAGGGTTCGAGCGCCACGCCGGGCGGAACGGAATTTTGTTCCGCTGCAGATGTAAATTACCGTTTTTCTGATTAACGTGATGTAATGGAAATAGCAACTTTAAACTTTGCCTACGTCTCTGTCACTCGCAAGAAACCTGTATTTGAAGGTAAAGGTGATTTTGTAGACATGTGTGAAAGACATGTTCTGAAATGCAAGTGTTGTTGTTTGGAGAGCACATCGGTTACGTGTCAGATGTGTAGCCAAGCAATAATGGATCGCCATAGCTGCAAATAGTAGTCGGTAATATGAAGTGTTGTCAGCTCAAGTCTGATGACCCAGACGACCGTAAGAACGAAGTACGCAAGTGTACCGCTAGGCCGTGCCTCTTTAGCTCAGTGGTAGAGCCCTGGTCTAGTGAACCAGGGGTTGTGAGTTCCCATCCTCAGAGGAGGAAGACGAGTTTTGGAAATCAGTTGCGCGTCGTGGCCGTATAGCAAACAGTATCTGTGATGACGAACAATTAGCGACAAGCGTTTTATTAAGAATTACGCTCAGATGTGATTAAGGCGAATGGCGCAGATAAAGCATTTGCCAAAGCGTTACAGCATAAGGTGGGACGAGGCAGTCTGAATTAGATTTTATAGATGAATTTCTCACATATCTCAGAGCCTCTCGCGGTCGTCGTCGTCGTCGTCGTCGTCGTCGTCGTCGCCGCCGACGCCACTTCTTCAGAAGTAGCAAATGGCCATGGTAGCAAATGCGGCGAGGGACGCCCAGCCTTCGATTCCGAATGCACAAAGTGTGTGGTCTTGTTTCCCAGTCTATATTTGGTCGGTCTCGTAAGAGGTTGAATGTAACGTTTGGGTGGGAAAGAGCAAGGGGCAGCGGCTGTGTGGAACGAAAACACTATTCTTCAGGGGTGTGAGCTTTACGGGATGAGTCGTATACAAGTTATACTTGGTCGCTTGTGACCGTGTGGCCGAATGGATAAGGCGTCGGACTTCGGATCTGAAGATTACAGTTTCGAAAGCTTTCACGCTCGGTTTTTTTCCAGTTCTGAAAAAGGAAACATACCGTTTTAATGTAGCAATTGAGCAGTACGAAACCGTCTGAATGTTTCTATTGACCATTTTCTGCTTGGAGATGCTCTTGAGCTTGAAACACACACAACAAGACCGGTGTTAACTAGCGAAATGGTCGGCAGAGTGCCGTCACCGCGAGTTTTGACTGGCACTAGCACATCTAAAACAACGTCGGAAAGTAACTCGTTCGGCTTTTGAGTCACATCAAGTATGTGTGTTAATTTTGACGCCACTAGCTCTGCAGGTTGTCATGCAATTCCTTTACCTCTCAGAAATGATTATGAAATAAAACTGAAGTACGTGACGAGTGTGACGTTAGGAAAACATTAGGCAGCATGGAGAGATTCTGTATGGGACCACCCAACCCAAACGAGTACTGTGTGACGTGCTAACCCGCAGGTATTTTCCGAGGCAGCCGGCTAGCTCAGTCGTTAGAGCATGATATGCTTAACCTCAGGGTCGAGGGTTCGAGCCCCACGCTGGGCGGAACGGAATTTTGTTCCGCTGCAGATGTAAATTACCGTTTTTCTGATTAACGTGATGTAATGAAAATGGCAACTTTTAACTTTGCCTACGTCTCTGTCAGTCGCAAGAAAACTGTATTTGAAGGTAAAGGTGATTTTGTAGACATGTGTGAAAGACATGTTCTGAAATACAAGTGTTGTTGTTTGGAGAGCACATCGGTTACGTGTCAGATGTGTAGCCAAGCAGTAATGGATCGCCATAGCTGCAAATAGTAGTCGGTAATATGAAGTGTTGTCAGCTAAAGTCTGATGACCCAGACGACCGTAAGAACGAAGTACGCAAGTGTACCGCTAGGCTGTGCCTCTTTAGCTCAGTGGTAGAGCCCTGGTCTAGTGAACCAGGGGTTGTGAGTTCCCATCCTCAGAGGAGGAAGACGAATTTTGGAAATCAGTTGCGCGTCGTGGCCGTATAGCAAACAGTATCTGTGATGACGAACAATTAGCGACAAGCGTTTTATTAAGAATTACGCTCAGATGTGATTAAGGCGAATGGCGCAGATAAAGCATTTGCCAAAGCGGTACAGCATAAGGTGGGACGAGGCAGTCTGAATTACATTTTATAGATGAATTTCTCACATATCTCAGAGCCTCTCGCGGTCGTCGTCGTCGTCGTCGTCGTCGTCGTCGTCGTCGTCGCCGCCGCCGCTTCTGCAGAAGTAGCAAATGGCCATGGTAGCAAATGCGGCGAGGGACGCCCTGCCTTCGATTCCGAATGCACAAATTGTGTGGTCTTGTTTCCCAGTCTATATTTGGTCGGTCTCGTAAGAGGTTGAATGTAACGTTTGGGTGGGAAAGAGCAAGGGGCAGCGGCTGTGTGGAACGAAAACACTATTCTTCAGGGGTGTGAGCGTTACGGGATGAGTCGTATACAAGTTATACTTGGTCGCTTGTGACCGTGTGGCCGAATGGATAAGGCGTCGGACTTCGGATCTGAAGATTACAGTTTCGAATGCTGTCACGCTCGGTTTTTTTCCAGTTCTGAAAAAGGAAACATACCGTTTTAATGTAGCAATTGAGCAGTACGAAACCGTCTGAATGTTTCTATTGACCATTTTCTGCTTGGAGATGCTCTTGAGCTTGAAACACACACAACAAGACCGGTGTTAACTAGCGAAATGGTCGGCAGAGTGCCGTCACCGCGAGTTTTGACTGGCACTTGCACATCTAAAACAACGTCGGAAAGTAACTCGTTCGGCTTTTGAGTCACATCAAGTATGTGTGTTAATTTTGACGCCACTAGCTCTGCAGGTTGTCATGCAATTCCTTTACCTCTCAGAAATGATTATGAAATAAAACTGAAGTACGTGACGAGTGTGACGTTAGGAAAACATTAGGCAGCATGGAGAGATTCTGTATGGGACCACCCAACCCAAACGAGTACTGTGTGAGGTGCTAACCCGCAGGTATTCTCCGAGGCAGCCGGCTAGCTCAGTCGTTAGAGCATGATATGCTTAACCTCAGGGTTGAGGGTTCGAGCCCCACGCTGGGCGGAACGGAATTTTGTTCCGCTGCAGATGTAAATTACCGTTTTTCTGATTAACGTGATGTAATGAAAATGGCAACTTTTAACTTTGCCTACGTCTCTGTCAGTCGCAAGAAAACTGTATTTGAAGGTAAAGGTGATTTTGTAGACATGTGTGAAAGACATGTTCTGAAATACAAGTGTTGTTGTTTGGAGAGCACATCGGTTACGTGTCAGATGTGTAGCCAAGCAGTAATGGATCGCCATAGCTGCAAATAGTAGTCGGTAATATGAAGTGTTGTCAGCTAAAGTCTGATGACCCAGACGACCGTAAGAACGAAGTACTCAAGAGTACCGCTAGGCCGCGCCTCTTTAGCTCAGTGGTAGAGCACTGGTCTAGTAAACCAGGGGTCGTGAGTTCCCATCCTCAGAGGAGGAAGACGAATTTTGGAAATCAGTTGCGCGTCGTGGCCGTATAGCAAACAGTATCTGTGATGACGAACAATTAGCGAGAAGCTTTTTATTAAGAATTACGCTCAGATGTGATTAAGGCGAATGGCGCAGATAAAGCATTTGCCAAAGCGGTACAGCATAAGGTGGGACGAGGCAGTCTGAATTACATTTTATAGATGAATTTCTCACATATCTCAGAGCCTCTCGCGGTTGTCGTCGTCGTCGTCGCCGCCGACGCCACTTCTGCAGAAGTAGCAAATGGCCATGGTAGCAAATGCGGCGAGGGACGCCCTGCCTTCGATTCCGAATGCACAAAGTGTGTGGTCTTGTTTCCCAGTCTATATTTGGTCGGTCTCGTAAGAGGTTGAATGTAACGTATGGGTGGGAAAGAGCAAGGGGCAGCGGCTGTGTGGAACAAAACACTATTCCTCAGGGGTGTGAGCGTTACGAGATGAGTCGTATACAAGTTATACTTGGTTGCTAGTGACCGTGTGGCCGAATCGATAAGGCGTCGGACTTCGGATCTGAAGATTACAGGTTCGAATGCTGTCACGCTCGGTTTTTTTCCAGTTCTGAAAAAGAAACATACCGTTTTAATGTAGCAATTGAGCAGTACGAAACCGTCTGAATGTTTCTGTTGACCATTTTCTGCTTGGAGATGCTCTTGAGCTTGAAACACACACAACAAGACCGGTGTTAACTAGCGAAATGGTCGGCAGAGTGCCGTCACCGCGAGTTTTGACTGGCACTTGCACATCTAAAACAACGTCGGAAAGTAACTCGTTCGGCTTTTGAGTCACATCAAGTATGTGTGTTAATTTTGACGCCACTAGCTCTGCAGGTTGTCATGCAATTCCTTTACCTCTCAGAAATGATTATGAAATAAAACTGAAGTACGTGACGAGTGTGACGTTAGGAAAACATTAGGCAGCATGGAGAGATTCTGTATGGGACCACCCAACCCAAACGAGTACTGTGTGACGTGCTAACCCGCAGGTATTTTCCGAGGCAGCCGGCTAGCTCAGTCGTTAGAGCATGATATGCTTAACCTCAGGGTCGAGGGTTCGAGCCCCACGCTGGGCGGAACGGAATTTTGTTCCGCTGCAGATGTAAATTACCGTTTTTCTGATTAACGTGATGTAATGAAAATGGCAACTTTTAACTTTGCCTACGTCTCTGTCAGTCGCAAGAAAACTGTATTTGAAGGTAAAGGTGATTTTGTAGACATGTGTGAAAGACATGTTCTGAAATACAAGTGTTGTTGTTTGGAGAGCACATCGGTTACGTGTCAGATGTGTAGCCAAGCAGTAATGGATCGCCATAGCTGCAAATAGTAGTCGGTAATATGAAGTGTTGTCAGCTAAAGTCTGATGACCCAGACGACCGTAAGAACGAAGTACGCAAGTGTACCGCTAGGCTGTGCCTCTTTAGCTCAGTGGTAGAGCCCTGGTCTAGTGAACCTGGGGTTGTGAGTTCCCATCCTCAGAGGAGGAAGACGAATTTTGGAAATCAGTTGCGCGTCGTGGCCGTATAGCAAACAGTATCTGTGATGACGAACAATTAGCGACAAGCGTTTTATTAAGAATTACGCTCAGATGTGATTAAGGCGAATGGCGCAGATAAAGCATTTGCCAAAGCGGTACAGCATAAGGTGGGACGAGGCAGTCTGAATTACATTTTATAGATGAATTTCTCACATATCTCAGAGCCTCTCGCGGTTGTCGTCGTCGTCGTCGCCGCCGACGCCACTTCTGCAGAAGTAGCAAATGGCCATGGTAGCAAATGCGGCGAGGGACGCCCTGCCTTCGATTCCGAATGCACAAAGTGTGTGGTCTTGTTTCCCAGTCTATATTTGGTCGGTCTCGTAAGAGGTTGAATGTAACGTATGGGTGGGAAAGAGCAAGGGGCAGAGGCTGTGTGGAACAAAACACTATTCCTCAGGGGTGTGAGCGTTACGAGATGAGTCGTATACAAGTTATACTTGGTTGCTAGTGACCGTGTGGCCGAATCGATAAGGCGTCGGACTTCGGATCTGAAGATTACAGGTTCGAATGCTGTCACGCTCGGTTTTTTTCCAGTTCTGAAAAAGAAACATACCGTTTTAATGTAGCAATTGAGCAGTACGAAACCGTCTGAATGTTTCTGTTGAGCATTTTCTGCTTGGAGATGCTCTTGAGCTTGAAACACACACAACAAGACCGGTGTTAACTAGCGAAATGGTCGGCAGAGTGCCGTCACCGCGAGTTTTGACTGGCACTTGCACATCTAAAACAACGTCGGAAAGTAACTCGTTCGGCTTTTGAGTCACATCAAGTATGTGTGTTAATTTTGACGCCCCTAGCTCTGCAGGTTGTCATGCAATTCCTTTACCTCTCAGAAATGATTATGAAATAAAACTGAAGTACGTGACGAGTGTGACGTTACTAAAACATTAGGCAGCATGGAGAGATTCTGTATGGGACCACCCAACCCAAACGAGTTCTGTGTGACGTGCTAACCCGCAGGTATTCACTGAGGCAGCCGGCTAGCTCAGTCGGTAGAGCATGATATTCTTAATCTCAGGGTCGAGGGTTCGAGCCCCACGCTGGGAGGAACGGAATTTTGTTCCGCTGCAGATGTAAATTACCGTTTTTCTGATTAACGTGATGTAATGGAAATAGCAACTTTTAACTGTGCCTACGTCTCTGTCAGTCGCAAGAAAACTGTATTTGAAGGTAAAGGTGATTTTGTAGACATGTGTGAAAGACATGTTCTGAAATGCAAGTGTTGTTGTTTGGAGAGCACATCGGTTATATGTCAGATGTGTAGCCAAGCAGTAATGGATCGCCATAGCTGCAAATAGTAGTCGGTAATATGAAGTGTTGTCAGCTCAAGTCTGATGATCCAGACGACCGTAAGGACGAAGTACGCAAGAGTACCGCTAGACCGCGCCTCTTTAGCTCAGTGGTAGAGCACTGGTCTAGTAAACCAGCGGTCGTGAGTTCCCATCCTCAGAGGAGGAAGACGAATTTTGGAAATCAGTTGCGCGTCGTGGCCGTATAGCAAACAGTATCTGTGATGACGAACAATTAGCGACAAGCGTTTTATTAAGAATTACGCTCAGATGTGATTAAGGCGAATGGCGCAGATAAAGCATTTGCCAAAGCGGTACAGCATAAGGTGGGACGAGGCAGTCTGAATTACATTTTATAGATGAATTTCTCACATATCTCAGAGCCTCTCGCGGTCGTCGTCGTCGTCGTCGTCGTCGTCGTCGTCGCCGCCGCTTCTGCAGAAGTAGCAAATGGCCATGGTAGCAAATGCGGCGAGGGACGCCCTGCCTTCGATTCCGAATGCACAAAGTGTGTGGTCTTGTTTCCCAGTCTATATTTGGTCGGTCTCGTAAGAGGTTGAATGTAACGTATGGGTGGGAAAGAGCAAGGGGCAGCGGCTGTGTGGAACGAAAACACTATTCTTCAGGGGTGTGAGCGTTACGGGATGAGTCGTATACAAGTTATACTTGGTCGCTTGTGACCGTGTGGCCGAATGGATAAGGCGTCGGACTTCGGATCTGAAGATTACAGTTTCGAATGCTGTCACGCTCGGTTTTTTTCCAGTTCTGAAAAAGGAAACATACCGTTTTAATGTAGCAATTGAGCAGTACGAAACCGTCTGAATGTTTCTGTTGACCATTTTCTGCTTGGAGATGCTCTTGAGCTTGAAACACACACAACAAGACCGGTGTTAACTAGCGAAATGGTCGGCAGAGTGCCGTCACCGCGAGTTTTGACTGGCACTTGCACATCTAAAACAACGTCGGAAAGTAACTCGTTCGGCTTTTGAGTCACATCAAGTATGTGTGTTAATTTTGACGCCACTAGCTCTGCAGGTTGTCATGCAATTCCTTTACCTCTCAGAAATGATTATGAAATAAAACTGAAGTACGTGACGAGTGTGACGTTAGGAAAACATTAGGCAGCATGGAGAGATTCTGTATGGGACCACCCAACCCAAACGAGTACTGTGTGACGTGCTAACCCGCAGGTATTCTCCGAGGCAGCCGGCTAGCTCAGTCGGTAGAGCGTGATATGCTTAATCTCAGGGTCGAGGGTTCGAGCCCCACGCCCGGCGGAACGGAATTTTGTTCCGCTGCAGATGTAAATTACCGTTTTTCTGATTAACGTGATGTAATGAAAATGGCAACTTTTAACTTTGCCTACGTCTCTGTCAGTCGCAAGAAAACTGTATTTGAAGGTAAAGGTGATTTTGTAGACATGTGTGAAAGACATGTTCTGAAATACAAGTGTTTTTGTTTGGAGAGCACATCGGTTACGTGTCAGATGTGTAGCCAAGCAGTAATGGATCGCCATAGCTGCAAATAGTAGTCGGTAATATGAAGTGTTGTCAGCTCAAGTCTGATGACCCAGACGACCGTAAGAACGAAGTACGCAAGAGTACCACTTGGCCGCGCCTCTTTAGCACAGTAGTAGAGCACTGGTCTAGTAAACCAGGGGTCGTCAGTTCCCATCCTCAGAGGAGGAAGACGAATTTTGGAAATCAGTTGCGCGTCGTGGCCGTATAGCAAACAGTATCTGTGATGACGAACAATTAGCGACAAGCGTTTTATTAAGAATTACGCTCAGATGTGATTAAGGCGAATGGCGCAGATAAAGCATTTGCCAAAGCGGTACAGCATAAGGTGGGACGAGGCAGTCTGAATTACATTTTATAGATGAATTTCTCACATATCTCAGAGCCTCTCGCGGTCGTCGTCGTCGTCGTCGTCGTCGTCGCCGCCGCCGCTTCTGCAGAAGTAGCAAATGGCCATGGTAGCAAATGCGGCGAGGGACGCCCTGCCTTCGATTCCGAATGCACAAAGTGTGTGGTCTTGTTTCCCAGTCTATATTTGGTCGGTCTCGTAAGAGGTTGAATGTAACGTTTGGGTGGGAAAGAGCAAGGGGCAGCGGCTGTGTGGAACGAAAACACTATTCCTCAGGGGTGTGAGCGTTACGAGATGAGTCGTATACAAGTTATACTTGGTCGCTTGTGACCGAGTGGCCAAATGGATAAGGCGTCGGACTTCGGATCTGAAGATTACAGTTTCGAATGCTGTCACGCTCGGTTTTTTTCCAGTTCTGAAAAAGGAAACATACCGTATTAATGTAGCAATTGAGCAGTACGAAACCGTCTGAATGTTTCTGTTGACCATTTTCTGCTTGGAGATGCTCTTGAGCTTGAAACACACACAACAAGACCGGTGTTAACTAGCGAAATGGTCGGCAGAGTGCCGTCACCGCGAGTTTTGACTGGCACTTGCACATCTAAAACAACGTCGGAAAGTAACTCGTTCGGCTTTTGAGTCACATCAAGTATGTGTGTTAATTTTGACGCCACTAGCTCTGCAGGTTGTCATGCAATTCCTTTACCTCTCAGAAATGATTATGAAATAAAACTGAAGTACGTGACGAGTGTGACGTTAGGAAAACATTAGGCAGCATGGAGAGATTCTGTATGGGACCACCCAACCCAAACGAGTACTGTGTGACGTGCTAACCCGCAGGTATTCTCCGAGGCAGCCGGCTAGCTCAGTCGGTAGAGCATGATATGCTTAATCTCAGGGTCGAGGGTTCGAGCCCCACGCCCGGCGGAACGGAATTTTGTTCCGCTGCAGATGTAAATTACCGTTTTTCTGATTAACGTGATGTAATGGAAATAGCAACTTTAAACTTTGCCTACGTCTCTGTCACTCGCAAGAAACCTGTATTTGAAGGTAAAGGTGATTTTGCAGACATGTGTGAAAGACATGTTCTGAAATGCAAGTGTTGTTGTTTGGAGAGCACATCGGTTACGTGTCAGATGTGTAGCCAAGCAATAATGGATCGCCATAGCTGCAAATAGTAGTCGGTAATATGAAGTGTTGTCAGCTCAAGTCTGATGACCCAGACGACCGTAAGAACGAAGTACGCAAGTGTACCGCTAGGCTGCGCCTCTTTAGCTCAGTGGTAGAGCCCTGGTCTAGTGAACCAGGGGTTGTGAGTTCCCATCCTCAGAGGAGGAAGACGAATTTTGGAAATCAGTTGCGCGTCGTGGCCGTATAGCAAACAGTATCTGTGATGACGAACAATTAGCGAGAAGCGTTTTATTAAGAATTACGCTCAGATGTGATTAAGGCGAATGGCGCAGATAAAGCATTTGCCAAAGCGGTACAGCATAAGGTGGGACGAGGCAGTCTGAATTACATTTTATAGATGAATTTCTCACATATCTCAGAGCCTCTCACGGTCGTCGTCGTCGTCGTCGTCGTCGTCGTCGTCGTCGCCGCCGCCGCCGCTTCTGCAGAAGTAGCAAATGGCCATGGTAGCAAATGCGGCGAGGGACGCCCTGCCTTCGATTCCGAATGCACAAAGTGTGTGGTCTTGTTTCCCAGTCTATATTTGGTCGGTCTCGTAAGAGGTTGAATGTAACGTATGGGTGGGAAAGAGCAAGGGGCAGCGGCTGTGTGGAAGAAAACACTATTCTTCAGGGGTGTGAGCGTTACGGGATGCGTCGTACACAAGTTATACTTGGTCGCTTGTGACCGTGTGGCCGAATGGATAAGGCGTCGGACTTCGGATCTGAAGATTACAGTTTCGAATGCTGTCACGCTCGGTTTTTTTCCAGTTCTGAAAAAGGAAACATACCGTTTTAATGTAGCAATTGAGCAGTACGAAACCGTCTGAATGTTTCTGTTGACCATTTTCTGCTTGGAGATGCTCTTGAGCTTGAAACACACACAACAAGACCGGTGTTAACTAGCGAAATGGTCGGCAGAGTGCCGTCACCGCGAGTTTTGACTGGCACTTGCACATCTAAAACAACGTCGGAAAGTAACTCGTTCGGCTTTTGAGTCACATCAAGTATGTGTGTTACTTTTGACGCCACTAGCTCTGCAGGTTGTCATGCAATTCCTTTACCTCTCAGAAATGATTATGAAATAAAACTGAAGTACGTGACGAGGGTGACGTTAGGAAAACATTAGGCAGCATGGAGAGATTCTGTATGGGACCACCCAACCCAAACGAGTACTGTGTGACGTGCTAACCCGCAGGTATTCTCCGAGGCAACCGGCTAGCTCAGTCGGTAGAGCATGATATGCTTAACCTCAGGGTCGAGGGTTCGAGCCCCACGCTGGGCGGAACGGAATTTTGTTCCGCTGCAGATGTAAATTACCGTTTTTCTGATTAACGTGATGTAATGAAAATGGCAACTTTTAACTTTGCCTACGTCTCTGTCAGTCGCAAGAAAACTGTATTTGAAGGTAAAGGTGATTTTGTAGACATGTGTGAAAGACATGTTCTGAAATACAAGTGTTGTTGTTTGGAGAGCACATCGGTTACGTGTCAGATGTGTAGCCAAGCAGTAATGGATCGCCATAGCTGCAAATAGTAGTTGGTAATATGAAGTGTTGTCAGCTCAAGTCTGATGACCCAGACGACCGTAAGAACGAAGTACGCAAGAGTACCGCTAGGCCGCGCCTCTTTAGCTCAGTGGTAGAGCACTGGTCTAGTAAACCAGGGGTCGTGAGTTCCCATCCTCAGAGGAGGAAGACGAATTTTGGAAATCAGTTGCGCGTCGTGGCCGTATAGCAAACAGTATCTGTGATGACGAACAATTAGCGAGAAGCTTTTTATTAAGAATTACGCTCAGATGTGATTAAGGCGAATGGCGCAGATAAAGCATTTGCCAAAGCGGTACAGCATAAGGTGGGACGAGGCAGTCTGAATTACATTTTATAGATGAATTTCTCACATATCTCAGAGCCTCTCGCGGTTGTCGTCGTCGTCGTCGCCGCCGACGCCACTTCTGCAGAAGTAGCAAATGGCCATGGTAGCAAATGCGGCGAGGGATGCCCTGCCTTCGATTCCGAATGCACAAAGTGTGTGGTCTTGTTTCCCAGTCTATATTTGGTCGGTCTCGTAAGAGGTTGAATGTAACGTATGGGTGGGAAAGAGCAAGGGGCAGCGGCTGTGTGGAACAAAACACTATTCCTCAGGGGTGTGAGCGTTACGAGATGAGTCGTATACAAGTTATACTTGGTTGCTAGTGACCGTGTGGCCGAATCGATAAGGCGTCGGAATTCGGATCTGAAGATTACAGGTTCGAATGCTGTCACGCTCGGTTTTTTTCCAGTTCTGAAAAAGAAACATACCGTTTTAATGTAGCAATTGAGCAGTACGAAACCGTCTGAATGTTTCTGTTGACCATTTTCTGCTTGGAGATGCTCTTGAGCTTGAAACACACACAACAAGACCGGTGTTAACTAGCGAAATGGTCGGCAGAGTGCCGTCACCGCGAGTTTTGACTGGCACTTGCACATCTAAAACAACGTCGGAAAGTAACTCGTTCGGCTTTTGAGTCACATCAAGTATGTGTGTTACTTTTGACGCCACTAGCTCTGCAGGTTGTCATGCAATTCCTTTACCTCTCAGAAATGATTATGAAATAAAACTGAAGTACGTGACGAGTGTGACGTTAGGAAAACATTAGGCAGCATGGAGAGATTCTGTATGGGACCACCCAACCCAAACGAGTACTGTGTGACGTGCTAACCCGCAGGTATTCTCCGAGGCAGCCGGCTAGCTCAGTCGGTAGAGCGTGATATGCTAAATCTCAGGGTCGAGGGTTCGAGCCCCACGCCCGGCGGAACGGAATTTTGTTCCGCTGCAGATGTAAATTACCGTTTTTCTGATTAACGTGATGTAATGGAAATAGCAACTTTAAACTTTGCCTACGTCTCTGTCACTCGCAAGAAACCTGTATTTGAAGGTAAAGGTGATTTTGTAGACATGTGTGAAAGACATGTTCTGAAATGCAAGTGTTGTTGTTTGGAGAGCACATCGGTTACGTGTCAGATGTGTAGCCAAGCAATAATGGATCGCCATAGCTGCAAATAGTAGTCGGTAATATGAAGTGTTGTCAGCTCAAGTCTGATGACCCAGACGACCGTAAGAACGAAGTACGCAAGTGTACCGCTAGGCCGCGCCTCTTTAGCTCAGTGGTAGAGCACTGGTCTAGTGAACCAGGGGTCGTGAGTTCCCATCCTCAGGGGAGGAAGACGATTTTTGGAAATCAGTTGCGCGTCGTGGCCGTATATCAAACAGTATCTGTGATGACGAACAATTAGCGACAAGCGTTTTATTAAGAATTACGCTCAGATGTGATTAAGGCGAATGGCGCAGATAAAGCATTTGCCAAAGCGGTACAGCATAAGGTGGGACGAGGCAGTCTGAATTACATTTTATAGATGAATTTCTCACATATCTCAGAGCCTCTCGCGGTCGTCGTCGTCGTCGTCGTCGCCGCCGCCGCTTCTGCAGAAGTAGCAAATGGCCATGGTAGCAAATGCGGCGAGGGACGCCCTGCCTTCGATTCCGAATGCACAAAGTGTGTGGTCTTGTTTCCCAGTCTATATTTGGTCGGTCTCGTAAGAGGTTGAATGTAACGTATGGGTGGGAAAGAGCAAGGGGCAGCGGCTGTGTGGAAGAAAACACTATTCTTCAGGGGTGTGAGCGTTACGGGATGAGTCGTACACAAGTTATACTTGGTCGCTTGTGACCGTGTGGCCGAATGGATAAGGCGTCGGACTTCGGATCTGAAGATTACAGTTTCGAATGCTGTCACGCTCGGTTTTTTTCCAGTTCTGAAAAAGGAAACATACCGTTTTAATGTAGCAATTGAGCAGTACGAAACCGTCTGAATGTTTCTGTTGACCATTTTCTGCTTGGAGATGCTCTTGAGCTTGAAACACACACAACAAGACCGGTGTTAACTAGCGAAATGGTCGGCAGAGTGCCGTCACCGCGAGTTTTGACTGGCACTTGCACATCTAAAACAACGTCGGAAAGTAACTCGTTCGGCTTTTGAGTCACATCAAGTATGTGTGTTACTTTTGACGCCACTAGCTCTGCAGGTTGTCATGCAATTCCTTTACCTCTCAGAAATGATTATGAAATAAAACTGAAGTACGTGACGAGGGTGACGTTAGGAAAACATTAGGCAGCATGGAGAGATTCTGTATGGGACCACCCAACCCAAACGAGTACTGTGTGACGTGCTAACCCGCAGGTATTCTCCGAGGCAACCGGCTAGCTCAGTCGGTAGAGCATGATATGCTTAACCTCAGGGTCGAGGGTTCGAGCCCCACGCTGGGCGGAACGGAATTTTGTTCCGCTGCAGATGTAAATTACCGTTTTTCTGATTAACGTGATGTAATGAAAATGGCAACTTTTAACTTTGCCTACGTCTCTGTCAGTCGCAAGAAAACTGTATTTGAAGGTAAAGGTGATTTTGTAGACATGTGTGAAAGACATGTTCTGAAATACAAGTGTTGTTGTTTGGAGAGCACATCGGTTACGTGTCAGATGTGTAGCCAAGCAGTAATGGATCGCCATAGCTGCAAATAGTAGTTGGTAATATGAAGTGTTGTCAGCTCAAGTCTGATGACCCAGACGACCGTAAGAACGAAGTACGCAAGAGTACCGCTAGGCCGCGCCTCTTTAGCTCAGTGGTAGAGCACTGGTCTAGTAAACCAGGGGTCGTGAGTTCCCATCCTCAGAGGAGGAAGACGAATTTTGGAAATCAGTTGCGCGTCGTGGCCGTATAGCAAACAGTATCTGCGATGACGAACAATTAGCGAGAAGCTTTTTATTAAGAATTACGCTCAGATGTGATTAAGGCGAATGGCGCAGATAAAGCATTTGCCAAAGCGGTACAACATAAGGTGGGACGAGGCAGTCTGAATTACATTTTATAGATGAATTTCTCACATATCTCAGAGCCTCTCGCGGTTGTCGTCGTCGTCGTCGCCGCCGACGCCACTTCTGCAGAAGTAGCAAATGGCCATGGTAGCAAATGCGGCGAGGGACGCCCTGCCTTCGATTCCGAATGCACAAAGTGTGTGGTCTTGTTTCCCAGTCTATATTTGGTCGGTCTCGTAAGAGGTTGAATGTAACGTATGGGTGGGAAAGAGCAAGGGGCAGCGGCTGTGTGGAACGAAAACACTATTCTTCAGGGGTGTGAGCGTTACGGGATGAGTCGTATACAAGTTATACTTGATCGCTTGTGACCGTGTGGCCGAATGGATAAGGCGTCGGACTTCGGATCTGAAGATTACAGTTTCGAATGCTGTCACGCTCGGTTTTTTTCCAGTTCTGAAAAAGGAAACATACCGTTTTAATGTAGCAATTGAGCAGTACGAAACTGTCTGAATGTTTCTGTTGACCATTTTCTGCTTGGAGATGCTCTTGAGCTTGAAACACACACAACAAGACCGGTGTTAACTAGCGAAATGGTCGGCAGAGTGCCGTCACCGCGAGTTTTGACTGGCACTTGCACATCTAAAACAACGTCGGAAAGTAACTCGTTCGGCTTTTGAGTCACATCAAGTATGTGTGTTAATTTTGACGCCACTAGCTCTGCAGGTTGTCATGCAATTCCTTTACCTCTCAGAAATGATTATGAAATAAAACTGAAGTACGTGACGAGTGTGACGTTACAAAAACATTAGGCAGCATGGAGAGATTCTGTATGGGACCACCCAACCCAAACGAGTACTGTGTGACGTGCTAACCCGCAGGTATTCTCCGAGGCAGCCGGCTAGCTCAGTCGGTAGAGCATGATATGCTTAACCTCAGGGTCGAGGGTTCGAGCCCCATGCTGGGCGGAACGGAATTTTGTTCCGCTGCAGATGTAAATTACCGTTTTTCTGATTAACGTGATGTAATGAAAATGGCAACTTTTAACTTTGTCTACGTCTCTGTCAGTCGCAAGAAAACTGTATTTGAAGGTAAAGGTGATTTTGTAGACATGTGTGAAAGACATGTTCTGAAATACAAGTGTTTTTGTTTGGAGAGCACATCGGTTACGTGTCAGATGTGTAGCCAAGCAGTAATGGATCGCCATAGCTGCAAATAGTAGTCGCTAATATGAAGTGTTGTCAGCTCAAGTCTGATGACCCAGACGACCGTAAGGACGAAGTACGCAAGAGTACCACTAGGCCGCGCCTCTTTAGCACAGTAGTAGAGCACTGGTCTAGTAAACCAGGGGTCGTCAGTTCCCATCCTCAGAGGAGGAAGACGAATTTTGGAAATCAGTTGCGCGTCGTGGCCGTATAGCAAACAGTATCTGTGATGACGAACAATTAGCGACAAGCGTTTTATTAAGAATTACGCTCAGATGTGATTAAGGCGAATGGCGCAGATAAAGCATTTGCCAAAGTGGTACAGCATAAGGTGGGACGAGGCAGTCTGAATTACATTTTATAGATGAATTTCTCACATATCTCAGAGCCTCTCGCGGTCGTCGTCGTCGTCGTCGTCGTCGCCGCCGCCGCTTCTGCAGAAGTAGCAAATGGCCATGGTAGCAAATGCGGCGAGGGACGCCCTGCCTTCGATTCCGAATGCACAAAGTGTGTGGTCTTGTTTCCCAGTCTATATTTGGTCGGTCTCGTAAGATGTTGAATGTAACGTTTGGGTGGGAAAGAGCAAGGGGCAGCGGCTGTGTGGAACGAAAACACTATTCCTCAGGGGTGTGAGCGTTACGAGATGAGTCGTATACAAGTTATACTTGGTCGCTTGTGACCGAGTGGCCAAATGGATAAGGCGTCGGACTTCGGATCTGAAGATTACAGTTTCGAATGCTGTCACGCTCGGTTTTTTTCCAGTTCTGAAAAAGGAAACATACCGTATTAATGTAGCAATTGAGCAGTACGAAACCGTCTGAATGTTTCTGTTGACCATTTTCTGCTTGGAGATGCTCTTGAGCTTGAAACACACACAACAAGACCGGTGTTAACTAGCGAAATGGTCGGCAGAGTGCCGTCACCGCGAGTTTTGACTGGCACTTGCACATCTAAAACAACGTCGGAAAGTAACTCGTTCGGCTTTTGAGTCACATCAAGTATGTGTGTTACTTTTGACGCCACTAGCTCTGCAGGTTGTCATGCAATTCCTTTACCTCTCAGAAATGATTATGAAATAAAACTGAAGTACGTGACGAGTGTGACGTTAGGAAAACATTAGGCAGCATGGAGAGATTCTGTATGGGACCACCCAACCCAAACGAGTACTGTGTGACGTGCTAACCCGCAGGTATTCTCCGAGGCAGCCGGCTAGCTCAGTCGGTAGAGCGTGATATGCTTAATCTCAGGATCGAGGGTTCGAGCCCCACGCCCGGCGGAACGGAATTTTGTTCCGCTGCAGATGTAAATTACCGTTTTTCTGATTAACGTGATGTAATGGAAATAGCAACTTTAAACTTTGCCTACGTCTCTGTCACTCGCAAGAAACCTGTATTTGAAGGTAAAGGTGATTTTGTAGACATGTGTGAAAGACATGTTCTGAAATGCAAGTGTTGTTGTTTGGAGAGCACATCGGTTACGTGTCAGATGTGTAGCCAAGCAATAATGGATCGCCATAGCTGCAAATAGTAGTCGGTAATATGAAGTGTTGTCAGCTCAAGTCTGATGACCCAGACGACCGTAAGAACGAAGTACGCAAGTGTACCGCTAGGCCGCGCCTCTTTAGCTCAGTGGTAGAGCACTGGTCTAGTGAACCAGGGGTCGTGAGTTCCCATCCTCAGGGGAGGAAGACGATTTTTGGAAATCAGTTGCGCGTCGTGGCCGTATATCAAACAGTATCTGTGATGACGAACAATTAGCGAGAAGCGTTTTATTAAGAATTACGCTCAGATGTGATTAAGGCGAATGGCGCAGATAAAGCATTTGCCAAAGCGGTACAGCATAAGGTGGGACGAGGCAGTCTGAATTACATTTTATAGATGAATTTCTCACATATCTCAGAGCCTCTCGCGGTCGTCGTCGTCGTCGTCGCCGCCGCCGCTTCTGCAGAAGTAGCAAATGGCCATGGTAGCAAATGCGGCGAGGGACGCCCTGCCTTCGATTCCGAATGCACAAAGTGTGTGGTCTTGTTTCCCAGTCTATATTTGGTCGGTCTCGTAAGAGGTTGAATGTAACGTTTGGGTGGGAAAGAGCAAGGAGCAGCGGCTGTGTGGAACGAAAACACTATTCCTCAGGGGTGTGAGCGTTACGAGATGAGTCGTATACAAGTTATACTTGGTCGCTTGTGACCGTGTGGCCAAATGGATAAGGCGTCGGACTTCGGATCTGAAGATTACAATTTCGAATGCTGTCACGCTCGGTTTTTTTCCAGTTCTGAAAAAGGAAACATACCGTTTTAATGTAGCAATTGAGCAGTACGAAACCGTCTGAATGTTTCTGTTGACCATTTTCTGCTTGGAGATGCTCTTGAGCTTGAAACACACACAACAAGACCGGTGTTAACTAGCGAAATGGTCGGCAGAGTGCCGTCACCGCGAGTTTTGACTGGCACTTGCACATCTAAAACAACGTCGGAAAGTAACTCGTTCGGCTTTTGAGTCACATCAAGTATGTGTGTTAATTTTGACGCCACTAGCTCTGCAGGTTGTCATGCAATTCCTTTACCTCTCAGAAATGATTATGAAATAAAACTGAAGTACGTGACGAGTGTGACGTTAGGAAAACATTAGGCAGCATGGAGAGATTCAGTATGGGACCACCCAACCCAAACGAGTACTGTGTGACGTGCTAACCCGCAGGTATTCTGCGAGGCAGCCGGCTAGCTCAGTCGGTAGAGCATGATATGCTTAATCTCAGGGTCGAGGGTTCGAGCCCCACGCCCGGCGGAACGGAATTTTGTTCCGCTGCAGATGTAAATTACCGTTTTTCTGATTAACGTGATGTAATGGAAATAGCAACTTTAAACTTTGCCTACGTCTCTGTCACTCGCAAGAAACCTGTATTTGAAGGTAAAGGTGATTTTGCAGACATGTGTGAAAGACATGTTCTGAAATGCAAGTGTTGTTGTTTGGAGAGCACATCGGTTACGTGTCAGATGTGTAGCCAAGCAATAATGGATCGCCATAGCTGCAAATAGTAGTCGGTAATATGAAGTGTTGTCAGCTCAAGTCTGATGACCCAGACGACCGTAAGAACGAAGTACGCAAGTGTACCGCTAGGCTGCGCCTCTTTAGCTCAGTGGTAGAGCCCTGGTCTAGTGAACCAGGGGTTGTGAGTTCCCATCCTCAGAGGAGGAAGACGAATTTTGGAAATCAGTTGCGCGTCGTGGCCGTATAGCAAACAGTATCTGTGATGACGAACAATTAGCGACAAGCGTTTTATTAAGAATTACGCTCAGATGTGATTAAGGCGAATGGCGCAGATAAAGCATTTGCCAAAGCGGTACAGCATAAGGTGGGACGAGGCAGTCTGAATTAGATTTTATAGATGAATTTCTCACATATCTCAGAGCCTCTCACGGTCGTCGTCGTCGTCGTCGTCGTCGTCGTCGTCGTCGTCGTCGTCGTCGCCGCCGCCGCTTCTGCAGAAGTAGCAAATGGCCATGGTAGCAAATGCGGCGAGGGACGCCCTGCCTTCGATTCCGAATGCACAAAGTGTGTGGTCTTGTTTCCCAGTCTATATTTGGTCGGTCTCGTAAGAGGTTGAATGTAACGTATGGGTGGGAAAGAGCAAGGGGCAGCGGCTGTGTGGAAGAAAACACTATTCTTCAGGGGTGTGAGCGTTACGGGATGAGTCGTACACAAGTTATACTTGGTCGCTTGTGACCGTGTGGCCGAATGGATAAGGCGTCGGACTTCGGATCTGAAGATTACAGTTTCGAATGCTGTCACGCTCGGTTTTTTTCCAGTTCTGAAAAAGGAAACATACCGTTTTAATGTAGCAATTGAGCAGTACGAAACCGTCTGAATGTTTCTGTTGACCATTTTCTGCTTGGAGATGCTCTTGAGCTTGAAACACACACAACAAGACCGGTGTTAACTAGCGAAATGGTCGGCAGAGTGCCGTCACCGCGAGTTTTGACTGGCACTTGCACATCTAAAACAACGTCGGAAAGTAACTCGTTCGGCTTTTGAGTCACATCAAGTATGTGTGTTACTTTTGACGCCACTAGCTCTGCAGGTTGTCATGCAATTCCTTTACCTCTCAGAAATGATTATGAAATAAAACTGAAGTACGTGACGAGGGTGACGTTAGGAAAACATTAGGCAGCATGGAGAGATTCTGTATGGGACCACCCAACCCAAACGAGTACTGTGTGACGTGCTAACCCGCAGGTATTCTCCGAGGCAACCGGCTAGCTCAGTCGGTAGAGCATGATATGCTTAACCTCAGGGTCGAGGGTTCGAGCCCCACGCTGGGCGGAACGGAATTTTGTTCCGCTGCAGATGTAAATTACCGTTTTTCTGATTAACGTGATGTAATGAAAATGGCAACTTTTAACTTTGCCTACGTCTCTGTCAGTCGCAAGAAAACTGTATTTGAAGGTAAAGGTGATTTTGTAGACATGTGTGAAAGACATGTTCTGAAATACAAGTGTTGTTGTATGGAGAGCACATCGGTTACGTGTCAGATGTGTAGCCAAGCAGTAATGGATCGCCATAGCTGCAAATAGTAGTTGGTAATATGAAGTGTTGTCAGCTCAAGTCTGATGACCCAGACGACCGTAAGAACGAAGTACGCAAGAGTACCGCTAGGCCGCGCCTCTTTAGCTCAGTGGTAGAGCACTGGTCTAGTAAACCAGGGGTCGTGAGTTCCCATCCTCAGAGGAGGAAGACGAATTTTGGAAATCATTGCGCGTCGTGGCCGTATAGCAAACAGTATCTGTGATGACGAACAATTAGCGAGAAGCGTTTTATTAAGAATTACGCTCAGATGTGATTAAGGCGAATGGCGCAGATAAAGCATTTGCCAAAGCGGTACAGCATAAGGTGGGACGAGGCAGTCTGAATTACATTTTATAGATGAATTTCTCACATATCTCAGAGCCTCTCGCGGTTGTCGTCGTCGTCGTCGCCGCCGACGCCACTTCTGCAGAAGTAGCAAATGGCCATGGTAGCAAATGCGGCGAGGGACGCCCTGCCTTCGATTCCGAATGCACAAAGTGTGTGGTCTTGTTTCCCAGTCTATATTTGGTCGGTCTCGTAAGAGGTTGAATGTAACGTATGGGTGGGAAAGAGCAAGGGGCAGCGGCTGTGTGGAACAAAACACTATTCCTCAGGGGTGTGAGCGTTACGAGATGAGTCGTATACAAGTTATACTTGGTTGCTAGTGACCGTGTGGCCGAATCGATAAGGCGTCGGACTTCGGATCTGAAGATTACAGGTTCGAATGCTGTCACGCTCGGTTTTTTTCCAGTTCTGAAAAAGAAACATACCGTTTTAATGTAGCAATTGAGCAGTACGAAACCGTCTGAATGTTTCTGTTGACCATTTTCTGCTTGGAGATGCTCTTGAGCTTGAAACACACACAACAAGACCGGTGTTAACTAGCGAAATGGTCGGCAGAGTGCCGTCACCGCGAGTTTTGACTGGCACTTGCACATCTAAAACAACGTCGGAAAGTAACTCGTTCGGCTTTTGAGTCACATCAAGTATGTGTGTTACTTTTGACGCCACTAGCTCTGCAGGTTGTCATGCAATTCCTTTACCTCTCAGAAATGATTATGAAATAAAACTGAAGTACGTGACGAGTGTGACGTTAGGAAAACATTAGGCAGCATGGAGAGATTCTGTATGGGACCACCCAACCCAAACGAGTACTGTGTGACGTGCTAACCCGCAGGTATTCTCCGAGGCAGCCGGCTAGCTCAGTCGGTAGAGCGTGATATGCTTAATCTCAGGGTCGAGGGTTCGAGCCCCACGCCCGGCGGAACGGAATTTTGTTCCGCTGCAGATGTAAATTACCGTTTTTCTGATTAACGTGATGTAATGGAAATAGCAACTTTAAACTTTGCCTACGTCTCTGTCACTCGCAAGAAACCTGTATTTGAAGGTAAAGGTGATTTTGTAGACATGTGTGAAAGACATGTTCTGAAATGCAAGTGTTGTTGTTTGGAGAGCACATCGGTTACGTGTCAGATGTGTAGCCAAGCAATAATGGATCGCCATAGCTGCAAATAGTAGTCGGTAATATGAAGTGTTGTCAGCTCAAGTCTGATGACCCAGACGACCGTAAGAACGAAGTACGCAAGTGTACCGCTAGGCCGCGCCTCTTTAGCTCAGTGGTAGAGCACTGGTCTAGTGAACCAGGGGTCGTGAGTTCCCATCCTCAGGGGAGGAAGACGATTTTTGGAAATCAGTTGCGCGTCGTGGCCGTATATCAAACAGTATCTGTGATGACGAACAATTAGCGACAAGCGTTTTATTAAGAATTACGCTCAGATGTGATTAAGGCGAATGGCGCAGATAAAGCATTTGCCAAAGCGGTACAGCATAAGGTGGGACGAGGCAGTCTGAATTACATTTTATAGATGAATTTCTCACATATCTCAGAGCCTCTCGCGGTCGTCGTCGTCGTCGTCGCCGCCGCCGCTTCTGCAGAAGTAGCAAATGGCCATGGTAGCAAATGCGGCGAGGGACGCCCTGCCTTCGATTCCGAATGCACAAAGTGTGTGGTCTTGTTTCCCAGTCTATATTTGGTCGGTCTCGTAAGAGGTTGAATGTAACGTTTGGGTGGGAAAGAGCAAGGAGCAGCGGCTGTGTGGAACGAAAACACTATTCCTCAGGGGTGTGAGCGTTACGAGATGAGTCGTATACAAGTTATACTTGGTCGCTTGTGACCGTGTGGCCAAATGGATAAGGCGTCGGACTTCGGATCTGAAGATTACAATTTCGAATGCTGTCACGCTCGGTTTTTTTCCAGTTCTGAAAAAGGAAACATACCGTTTTAATGTAGCAATTGAGCAGTACGAAACCGTCTGAATGTTTCTGTTGACCATTTTCTGCTTGGAGATGCTCTTGAGCCTTAAACACACACAACAAGACCGGTGTTAACTAGCGAAATGGTCGGCAGAGTGCCGTCACCGCGAGTTTTGACTGGCACTTGCACATCTAAAACAACGTCGGAAAGTAACTCGTTCGGCTTTTGAGTCACATCAAGTATGTGTGTTAATTTTGACGCCACTAGCTCTGCAGGTTGTCATGCAATTCCTTTACCTCTCAGAAATGATTATGAAATAAAACTGAAGTACGTGACGAGTGTGACGTTAGGAAAACATTAGGCAGCATGGAGAGATTCTGTATGGGACCACCCAACCCAAACGAGTACTGTGTGACGTGCTAACCCGCAGGTATTCTCCGAGGCAGCCGGCTAGCTCAGTCGGTAGAGCATGATATGCTTAATCTCAGGGTCGAGGGTTCGAGCCTCACGCCCGGCGGAACGGAATTTTGTTCCGCTGCAGATGTAAATTACCGTTTTTCTGATTAACGTGATGTAATGGAAATAGCAACTTTAAACTTTGCCTACGTCTCTGTCACTCGCAAGAAACCTGTATTTGAAGGTAAAGGTGATTTTGCAGACATGTGTGAAAGACATGTTCTGAAATGCAAGTGTTGTTGTTTGGAGAGCACATCGGTTACGTGTCAGATGTGTAGCCAAGCAATAATGGATCGCCATAGCTGCAAATAGTAGTCGGTAATATGAAGTGTTGTCAGCTCAAGTCTGATGACCCAGACGACCGTAAGAACGAAGTACGCAAGTGTACCGCTAGGCTGCGCCTCTTTAGCTCAGTGGTAGAGCCCTGGTCTAGTGAACCAGGGGTTGTGAGTTCCCATCCTCAGAGGAGGAAGACGAATTTTGGAAATCAGTTGCGCGTCGTGGCCGTATATCAAACAGTATCTGTGATGACGAACAATTAGCGACAAGCGTTTTATTAAGAATTACGCTCAGATGTGATTAAGGCGAATGGCGCAGATAAAGCATTTGCCAAAGCGGTACAGCATAAGGTGGGACGAGGCAGTCTGAATTAGATTTTATAGATGAATTTCTCACATATCTCAGAGCCTCTCACGGTCGTCGTCGTCGTCGTCGTCGTCGTCGTCGTCGTCGTCGTCGTCGTCGTCGCCGCCGCCGCCGCTTCTGCAGAAGTAGCAAATGGCCATGGTAGCAAATGCGGCGAGGGACGCCCTGCCTTCGATTCCGAATGCACAAAGTGTGTGGTCTTGTTTCCCAGTCTATATTTGGTCGGTCTCGTAAGAGGTTGAATGTAACGTATGGGTGGGAAAGAGCAAGGGGCAGCGGCTGTGTGGAAGAAAACACTATTCTTCAGGGGTGTGAGCGTTACGGGATGAGTCGTACACAAGTTATACTTGGTCGCTTGTGACCGTGTGGCCGAATGGATAAGGCGTCGGACTTCGGATCTGAAGATTACAGTTTCGAATGCTGTCACGCTCGGTTTTTTTCCAGTTCTGAAAAAGGAAACATACCGTTTTAATGTAGCAATTGAGCAGTACGAAACCGTCTGAATGTTTCTGTTGACCATTTTCTGCTTGGAGATGCTCTTGAGCTTGAAACACACACAACAAGACCGGTGTTAACTAGCGAAATGGTCGGCAGAGTGCCGTCACCGCGAGTTTTGACTGGCACTTGCACATCTAAAACAACGTCGGAAAGTAACTCGTTCGGCTTTTGAGTCACATCAAGTATGTGTGTTACTTTTGACGCCACTAGCTCTGCAGGTTGTCATGCAATTCCTTTACCTCTCAGAAATGATTATGAAATAAAACTAAAGTACGTGACGAGGGTGACGTTAGGAAAACATTAGGCAGCATGGAGAGATTCTGTATGGGACCACCCAACCCAAACGAGTACTGTGTGACGTGCTAACCCGCAGGTATTCTCCGAGGCAACCGGCTAGCTCAGTCGGTAGAGCATGATATGCTTAACCTCAGGGTCGAGGGTTCGAGCCCCACGCTGGGCGGAACGGAATTTTGTTCCGCTGCAGATGTAAATTACCGTTTTTCTGATTAACGTGATGTAATGAAAATGGCAACTTTTAACTTTGCCTACGTCTCTGTCAGTCGCAAGAAAACTGTATTTGAAGGTAAAGGTGATTTTGTAGACATGTGTGAAAGACATGTTCTGAAATACAAGTGTTGTTTGGAGAGCACATCGGTTACGTGTCAGATGTGTAGCCAAGCAGTAATGGATCGCCATAGCTGCAAATAGTAGTTGGTAATATGAAGTGTTGTCAGCTCAAGTCTGATGACCCAGACGACCGTAAGAACGAAGTACGCAAGAGTACCGCTAGGCCGCGCCTCTTTAGCTCAGTGGTAGAGCACTGGTCTAGTAAACCAGGGGTCGTGAGTTCCCATCCTCAGAGGAGGAAGACGAATTTTGGAAATCAGTTGCGCGTCGTGGCCGTATAGCAAACAGTATCTGTGATGACGAACAATTAGCGACAAGCGTTTTATTAAGAATTACGCTCAGATGTGATTAAGGCGAATGGCGCAGATAAAGCATTTGCCAAAGCGGTACAGCATAAGGTGGGACGAGGCAGTCTGAATTACATTTTATAGATGAATTTCTCACATATCTCAGAGCCTCTCGCGGTCGTCGTCGTCGTCGTCGTCGCCGCCGCCGCTTCTGCAGAAGTAGCAAATGGCCATGGTAGCAAATGCGGCGAGGGACGCCCTGCCTTCGATTCCGAATGCACAAAGTGTGTGGTCTTGTTTCCCAGTCTATATTTGGTCGGTCTCGTAAGAGGTTGAATGTAACGTTTGGGTGGGAAAGAGCAAGGAGCAGCGGCTGTGTGGAACGAAAACACTATTCCTCAGGGGTGTGAGCGTTACGAGATGAGTCGTATACAAGTTATACTTGGTCGCTTGTGACCGTGTGGCCAAATGGATAAGGCGTCGGACTTCGGATCTGAAGATTACAATTTCGAATGCTGTCACGCTCGGTTTTTTTCCAGTTCTGAAAAAGGAAACATACCGTTTTAATGTAGCAATTGAGCAGTACGAAACCGTCTGAATGTTTCTGTTGACCATTTTCTGCTTGGAGATGCTCTTGAGCTTGAAACACACACAACAAGACCGGTGTTAACTAGCGAAATGGTCGGCAGAGTGCCGTCACCGCGAGTTTTGACTGGCACTTGCACATCTAAAACAACGTCGGAAAGTAACTCGTTCGGCTTTTGAGTCACATCAAGTATGTGTGTTAATTTTGACGCCACTAGCTCTGCAGGTTGTCATGCAATTCCTTTACCTCTCAGAAATGATTATGAAATAAAACTGAAGTACGTGACGAGTGTGACGTTAGGAAAACATTAGGCAGCATGGAGAGATTCTGTATGGGACCACCCAACCCAAACGAGTACTGTGTGACGTGCTAACCCGCAGGTATTCTCCGAGGCAGCCGGCTAGCTCAGTCGGTAGAGCATGATATGCTTAATCTCAGGGTCGAGGGTTCGAGCCCCACGCCCGGCGGAACGGAATTTTGTTCCGCTGCAGATGTAAATTACCGTTTTTCTGATTAACGTGATGTAATGGAAATAGCAACTTTAAACTTTGCCTACGTCTCTGTCACTCGCAAGAAACCTGTATTTGAAGGTAAAGGTGATTTTGCAGACATGTGTGAAAGACATGTTCTGAAATGCAAGTGTTGTTGTTTGGAGAGCACATCGGTTACGTGTCAGATGTGTAGCCAAGCAATAATGGATCGCCATAGCTGCAAATAGTAGTCGGTAATATGAAGTGTTGTCAGCTCAAGTCTGATGACCCAGACGACCGTAAGAACGAAGTACGCAAGTGTACCGCTAGGCTGCGCCTCTTTAGCTCAGTGGTAGAGCCCTGGTCTAGTGAACCAGGGGTTGTGAGTTCCCATCCTCAGAGGAGGAAGACGAATTTTGGAAATCAGTTGCGCGTCGTGGCCGTATAGCAAACAGTATCTGTGATGACGAACAATTAGCGACAAGCGTTTTATTAAGAATTACGCTCAGATGTGATTAAGGCGAATGGCGCAGATAAAGCATTTGCCAAAGCGGTACAGCATAAGGTGGGACGAGGCAGTCTGAATTAGATTTTATAGATGAATTTCTCACATATCTCAGAGCCTCTCACGGTCGTCGTCGTCGTCGTCGTCGTCGTCGTCGTCGTCGTCGTCGTCGTCGTCGTCGTCGCCGCCGCCGCCGCTTCTGCAGAAGTAGCAAATGGCCATGGTAGCAAATGCGGCGAGGGACGCCCTGCCTTCGATTCCGAATGCACAAAGTGTGTGGTCTTGTTTCCCAGTCTATATTTGGTCGGTCTCGTAAGAGGTTGAATGTAACGTATGGGTGGGAAAGAGCAAGGGGCAGCGGCTGTGTGGAAGAAAACACTATTCTTCAGGGGTGTGAGCGTTACGGGATGAGTCGTACACAAGTTATACTTGGTCGCTTGTGACCGTGTGGCCGAATGGATAAGGCGTCGGACTTCGGATCTGAAGATTACAGTTTCGAATGCTGTCACGCTCGGTTTTTTTCCAGTTCTGAAAAAGGAAACATACCGTTTTAATGTAGCAATTGAGCAGTACGAAACCGTCTGAATGTTTCTGTTGACCATTTTCTGCTTGGAGATGCTCTTGAGCTTGAAACACACACAACAAGACCGGTGTTAACTAGCGAAATGGTCGGCAGAGTGCCGTCACCGCGAGTTTTGACTGGCACTTGCACATCTAAAACAACGTCGGAAAGTAACTCGTTCGGCTTTTGAGTCACATCAAGTATGTGTGTTACTTTTGACGCCACTAGCTCTGCAGGTTGTCATGCAATTCCTTTACCTCTCAGAAATGATTATGAAATAAAACTAAAGTACGTGACGAGGGTGACGTTAGGAAAACATTAGGCAGCATGGAGAGATTCTGTATGGGACCACCCAACCCAAACGAGTACTGTGTGACGTGCTAACCCGCAGGTATTCTCCGAGGCAACCGGCTAGCTCAGTCGGTAGAGCATGATATGCTTAACCTCAGGGTCGAGGGTTCGAGCCCCACGCTGGGCGGAACGGAATTTTGTTCCGCTGCAGATGTAAATTACCGTTTTTCTGATTAACGTGATGTAATGAAAATGGCAACTTTTAACTTTGCCTACGTCTCTGTCAGTCGCAAGAAAACTGTATTTGAAGGTAAAGGTGATTTTGTAGACATGTGTGAAAGACATGTTCTGAAATACAAGTGTTGTTGTTTGGAGAGCACATCGGTTACGTGTCAGATGTGTAGCCAAGCAGTAATGGATCGCCATAGCTGCAAATAGTAGTTGGTAATATGAAGTGTTGTCAGCTCAAGTCTGATGACCCAGACGACCGTAAGAACGAAGTACGCAAGAGTACCGCTAGGCCGCGCCTCTTTAGCTCAGTGGTAGAGCACTGGTCTAGTAAACCAGGGGTCGTGAGTTCCCATCCTCAGAGGAGGAAGACGAATTTTGGAAATCAGTTGCGCGTCGTGGCCGTATAGCAAACAGTATCTGTGATGACGAACAATTAGCGAGAAGCTTTTTATTAAGAATTACGCTCAGATGTGATTAAGGCGAATGGCGCAGATAAAGCATTTGCCAAAGCGGTACAGCATAAGGTGGGACGAGGCAGTCTGAATTACATTTTATAGATGAATTTCTCACATATCTCAGAGCCTCTCGCGGTTGTCGTCGTCGTCGTCGCCGCCGACGCCACTTCTGCAGAAGTAGCAAATGGCCATGGTAGCAAATGCGGCGAGGGACGCCCTGCCTTCGATTCCGAATGCACAAAGTGTGTGGTCTTGTTTCCCAGTCTATATTTGGTCGGTCTCGTAAGAGGTTGAATGTAACGTATGGGTGGGAAAGAGCAAGGGGCAGCGGCTGTGTGGAACAAAACACTATTCCTCAGGGGTGTGAGCGTTACGAGATGAGTCGTATACAAGTTATACTTGGTTGCTAGTGACCGTGTGGCCGAATCGATAAGGCGTCGGACTTCGGATCTGAAGATTACAGGTTCGAATGCTGTCACGCTCGGTTTTTTTCCAGTTCTGAAAAAGAAACATACCGTTTTAATGTAGCAATTGAGCAGTACGAAACCGTCTGAATGTTTCTGTTGACCATTTTCTGCTTGGAGATGCTCTTGAGCTTGAAACACACACAACAAGACCGGTGTTAACTAGCGAAATGGTCGGCAGAGTGCCGTCACCGCGAGTTTTGACTGGCACTTGCACATCTAAAACAACGTCGGAAAGTAACTCGTTCGGCTTTTGAGTCACATCAAGTATGTGTGTTAATTTTGACGCCACTAGCTCTGCAGGTTGTCATGCAATTCCTTTACCTCTCAGAAATGATTATGAAATAAAACTGAAGTACGTGACGAGTGTGACGTTAGGAAAACATTAGGCAGCATGGAGAGATTCTGTATGGGACCACCCAACCCAAACGAGTACTGTGTGACGTGCTAACCCGCAGGTATTTTCCGAGGCAGCCGGCTAGCTCAGTCGTTAGAGCATGATATGCTTAACCTCAGGGTCGAGGGTTCGAGCCCCACGCTGGGCGGAACGGAATTTTGTTCCGCTGCAGATGTAAATTACCGTTTTTCTGATTAACGTGATGTAATGAAAATGGCAACTTTTAACTTTGCCTACGTCTCTGTCAGTCGCAAGAAAACTGTATTTGAAGGTAAAGGTGATTTTGTAGACATGTGTGAAAGACATGTTCTGAAATACAAGTGTTGTTGTTTGGAGAGCACATCGGTTACGTGTCAGATGTGTAGCCAAGCAGTAATGGATCGCCATAGCTGCAAATAGTAGTCGGTAATATGAAGTGTTGTCAGCTAAAGTCTGATGACCCAGACGACCGTAAGAACGAAGTACGCAAGTGTACCGCTAGGCTGTGCCTCTTTAGCTCAGTGGTAGAGCCCTGGTCTAGTGAACCAGGGGTTGTGAGTTCCCATCCTCAGAGGAGGAAGACGAATTTTGGAAATCAGTTGCGCGTCGTGGCCGTATAGCAAACAGTATCTGTGATGACGAACAATTAGCGACAAGCGTTTTATTAAGAATTACGCTCAGATGTGATTAAGGCGAATGGCGCAGATAAAGCATTTGCCAAAGCGGTACAGCATAAGGTGGGACGAGGCAGTCTGAATTACATTTTATAGATGAATTTCTCACATATCTCAGAGCCTCTCGCGGTTGTCGTCGTCGTCGTCGCCGCCGACGCCACTTCTGCAGAAGTAGCAAATGGCCATGGTAGCAAATGCGGCGAGGGACGCCCTGCCTTCGATTCCGAATGCACAAAGTGTGTGGTCTTGTTTCCCAGTCTATATTTGGTCGGTCTCGTAAGAGGTTGAATGTAACGTATGGGTGGGAAAGAGCAAGGGGCAGAGGCTGTGTGGAACAAAACACTATTCCTCAGGGGTGTGAGCGTTACGAGATGAGTCGTATACAAGTTATACTTGGTTGCTAGTGACCGTGTGGCCGAATCGATAAGGCGTCGGACTTCGGATCTGAAGATTACAGGTTCGAATGCTGTCACGCTCGGTTTTTTTCCAGTTCTGAAAAAGAAACATACCGTTTTAATGTAGCAATTGAGCAGTACGAAACCGTCTGAATGTTTCTGTTGACCATTTTCTGCTTGGAGATGCTCTTGAGCTTGAAACACACACAACAAGACCGGTGATAACTAGCGAAATGGTCGGCAGAGTGCCGTCACCGCGAGTTTTGACTGGCACTTGCACATCTAAAACAACGTCGGAAAGTAACTCGTTCGGCTTTTGAGTCACATCAAGTATGTGTGTTAATTTTGACGCCCCTAGCTCTGCAGGTTGTCATGCAATTCCTTTACCTCTCAGAAATGATTATGAAATAAAACTGAAGTACGTGACGAGTGTGACGTTACTAAAACATTAGGCAGCATGGAGAGATTCTGTATGGGACCACCCAACCCAAACGAGTTCTGTGTGACGTGCTAACCCGCAGGTATTCACTGAGGCAGCCGGCTAGCTCAGTCGGTAGAGCATGATATTCTTAATCTCAGGGTCGAGGGTTCGAGCCCCACGCTGGGAGGAACGGAATTTTGTTCCGCTGCAGATGTAAATTACCGTTTTTCTGATTAACGTGATGTAATGGAAATAGCAACTTTTAACTGTGCCTACGTCTCTGTCAGTCGCAAGAAAACTGTATTTGAAGGTAAAGGTGATTTTGTAGACATGTGTGAAAGACATGTTCTGAAATGCAAGTGTTGTTGTTTGGAGAGCACATCGGTTATATGTCAGATGTGTAGCCAAGCAGTAATGGATCGCCATAGCTGCAAATAGTAGTCGGTAATATGAAGTGTTGTCAGCTCAAGTCTGATGATCCAGACGACCGTAAGGACGAAGTACGCAAGAGTACCGCTAGACCGCGCCTCTTTAGCCCAGTGGTAGAGCACTGGTCTAGTAAACCATTGGTCGTGAGTTCCCATCCTCAGAGGAGGAAGACGAATTTTGGAAATCAGTTGCGCGTCGTGGCCGTATAGCAAACAGTATCTGTGATGACGAACAATTAGCGACAAGCGTTTTATTAAGAATTACGCTCAGATGTGATTAAGGCGAATGGCGCAGATAAAGCATTTGCCAAAGCGGTACAGCGGCAGACATTCTTCGGCGGACCTCGGAAGAGTTCCGCCCTTCGATACCTTGCAGAGTACTGCTACGTATCGAAGTGTTAGGGCTTCGCAGAAGTCGCAGTCGCAGTCGCAGTCGCAGTCGCAGTCGCAGTCGCAGTTCCGGAACCGCCAGCAGCAGCAGCAGCAGCAGCAGCAGTTTCCAGTGCCGCCAGTTTTGCAGTAGCAGTCGTCGCCGGACCCAGCCGCAGCTTCCGGACCCCGCCGCCGCCGCCGCCGCCGCAGCTTCCGGCCCCCGCCGCCGCCGCCGCCGCCGCCGCCGCCGCAGCTTCCGGCCCCCGCCGCCGCCGCCGCCGCCGCCGCCGCCAGGACCCAGTGCTTCGTCTTCCTCTCCTGCTTTCGTTGTCGTCGCTATTCTCGTCTTCGTCTTTGCCTTCATCCTTTCGCTCCTCGACGTCTCTCATCTGTCATCTGTAATCTGTTCCTGACTTTGTCCCTTGTCTGTCCCCATTCTTCTTTTCTGTGTTTCCAGTTTTCCTTACTGCCATCATGACCACCCCCACCACCACCGCCACTACCACCGCCATCGTCTATACGACGCCCTCCCTCGCTGCCACTACTCTTACTTGGTGTGCTCAGTCGCCCCCGTCCTACTATATCCCGCCCCTCCTCACCCTTCCCACCCCAGCTCCCTTTGTCGCCCCATCCCCTGCTCCTTCTCCCCAAGCCTCCACACACGACCCCTTTCCCCCACTCCCCCACACCACTCATGCGGCCCCTGCCAGGGTTGTGTCTCGTCGGGCTACGACCCATGCCGCACCATCGCCGGCGCCAGCACCACCACCTGCAGCAGCGCCACAACCAGCAGCAGCACCAACAGCAGCACCAACAGCAGCACCAGCACCAGCACCGACACCGGGACCTGCCGCTTCCCGTCATCTCCCCGTCACTCCTGTGCCCCACACCTCCTCCCATCCTGTCCCCGCTGTTAAGCGTCCCAGTGGCACCCCCGCCTCCTCTGCACCCAAGAAGTCCCAGCATCTTCCCCCTCCCCCACCCCTAGATGCCATGGATGTCTCCCCTCCAGCCCCCTCTACTTCCTCTTCTAACTCCCCCTCCTACAAGTATCTCCTCTCCCGTCCTGATCCCTCTCTCCTGGAGGCCCGCAACCTGACCTTGCTCCTCCGCCAATACTTCCCTGCAGCCCCCATCTCCCTTCTTACCCCCCGTAGGGACTCTGTCTTGATCACCTCCCCAAGCCCTACCCTACACTCCGACATCCTCTCCCGAATTCCTCTCACCCGATTTGGACCTAATGCCTCCCTTGCCCCTGCTCCTTCCCCTTCCTCCCCCCGTCAACCCCAACCCCCACGTCGCCCGCCGACCCTCACCGCCGTGATCACTCGGCTTAGCCCGACGATCACGGAGGAAGAGGTGCTGGCGGAGTTGAAGGCCCACCCGTACCTGGAGGTGCGAGCTGTTCGCCGCATTTTCAACTCTGCGGGCCCCACTCGCCTTATGCGAGTTTTCTCCGAACACGCTCCCTCCATCGACCATCTCCTTAAGGAGGGTGCCCTCCTCTTCCACCGCCGGTATAAGGTTGACCCCTCCCGCTCCCCACCACAATCCATTCGCTGCCAGAGGTGTCTGCGTTATAACGCACACCCAACATCAGAGTGCCGCGAGGCCCCAGTCTGCCCGCATTGTAAGCAAGCGCACTTCCTCCGGCAGTGCCCCAACCTTCAGTCTCCTCCCTCCTGCAATACCTGCAACCTCCAACACCCTACCTACTCCCAGAAATGCAAGGCTCGACCTCCTCCATCCGCTCCTGAACTCACTGTTCCTCTCCGCCCTTTGGATGACCCCACCCCTCCTGGCAATTCCCTCCGTCCTCCCCCCACCGCAGAGGACATCATCAGGTTCGTCACAATAGTGCTCCAGAACGTCCATCCCTTTCAGCGTCCCCACACCCTCCACCAGATTTCCCTCGCTGCCCGTTCCGTGTTCCACCTCAACACCTACGCCACCTATTCCCACAACCAGGCCCATTTCACCTTCTCCCGTCTCGACACCCTCGTTTAAATTCCCATTATGGCACGACAGCACCGTATCCTGTTCAATAACATCCGCTCCCTTCCCACCAACAAGCACCTCCTTATGCATACCCTTACGACCCACCGTGTGGATGCCTTCCTTCTGAACGAAACCTTTCTTCAGCCCCACCACACCGTCCACACCTCGCCCTACCTCCTTCACCGGTCTGACAATCCACTCCAGATAGCGCGTGGCGGAGTTGCCATTGGCCACCACCGCCAGATCCCTGTCCGGCTCCAACCCCTCCTTCCTGACCCCACAGAACACTTGATCCTTAGTCTCTTCTTCCCCGGCCTTACCCTTACCTGTGCCACCATCTATGTCCGCCCCGCTGCACCTATTCCTTTCGACTTCCTTTCCCACATCGACCGTACCTTCTCCTCCTACGTGATCGCCGCCGACCTTAACATCCATAGTCGTTCTGCCGCCCAGTTACGGCGGTGGCATCGGTTCCTTGCCACCCTCCAAGGCGACGTCCTTCCAATTCCCCAACACACCCGCCCTGAATCCAATACCACTCCCGATGTCGTCCTAGCCTCCCCCACCCTGCTTGGCCGCATAGCGGTGGACGTCCTTGATCCCATTGGCAGTGACCATCTCCCTGTCCTCCTCACTGTATCAGACGGTCGTCGCCCCCGTCCCGACCCGCGCCATGACCCTCCCCCGAAATATGTCCATGACTACTCCCGTGCCAACTGGAATGCCTACCGGGACTCCCTTGCTCTCCAGGTCGATAGCCACCCCCTCACCTACCACCAACCTGATGACGTTACCCGTGCTGCCTCCTTTCTCCAGCAGACCTTGTCTGAGGCCGTGGAGGCCCACGTCCCTACCATTGCCATCCATCCGCACCGCCCCACCTTACCCCCACAGGCCGTCCTTCTCCTGCGTGAATCCCGCCGGCTCTACCGTGCCTTCCTTCACACACGTGACCAGGACACACTACGACGCCACCGGCAACTACAGCGACACATCAGGAACTTACTCACGGCAAAGAAACGCCGGGACTGGCGACAGACATGCACCCGTCTTAATGCCACCTTACCTATCAACTCGTCCAAGTACTGGTCAGCCTTCCGCCGCCTTACCGGATCTAAACCCTCTCCCTACTACCCTCTCCTTCATGATGACCACCCCTTCCCTGATGCCCTTAGTAAGGCCAACCATTTCGCCTCCTACCTCTCCGATATCCTTACCATCCCTGACGATCCCCAGTTCGATTATTCCCTCTTTCCTGATGTCCGTGATCGAACTGATACCTCTGTCCCCCCGCTTGCTCCTGGCTTCCAGTACTTGGACAACATCACACACACAGAACTAAATACCCCAATCACCACTCAAGATATCATTGCTACACTTCGCCCTAAACGCAACACTGCTCCCGGTCACGATCGTGTTACTTACCGTCACCTCCGTGAAGCTCCTGCCTCCTTCCTCTCCACATTGGCCAGGCTCTACAATGTGGTCCTGTCCACCGGCTACTACCCCGACCTGTGGAAAACCTCCCGGATCCTGATGTTCCTCAAGCCCGACAAACCGCCTTCCGCTGTCTCCTCCTACCGTCCCATCAGCCTTACCTCGGTCTTCAGCAAGGTCCTGGAATCCATTCTTACCCGCCGCCTACACAAGCACCTTCACCAACACCGCCTCCTCCCCCCTACCCAATGTGGCTTTCGGCCGTCCTTCTCAGCCGATGACCTCCTCCTTCACCTCACTCACCTCCTCTCCGAACAACTCAATTCCCGTCGTTCCGCCATCTTCCTTTCCCTCGACCTCGAACGCGCATATGACCGTGTGTGGCATTCCGGTCTCCTTTTCAAGCTCCAAACCTTTGCTCTTCCTCTCAACTATGTCCGTCTGGTCGCTTCCTTCCTTTCCCACCGTCCTTCCTATGTCACCATCCACAACACTGATTCCTACACCTTCTACCCCTCCGCCGGTGTGCCCCAAGGTTCCGTCCTTTCCCCTCTTCTCTACCTCCTTTACACGGCAGACATGCCTCCACCTGCACCTCCCCTACACCTTCTCCAGTACGCCGATGACACTGCCTTCCTTGCCCTCGCTCCCACCCTGCAACGCTCCCAGCACCTTCTCCAATCCTATCTTGACCGGTTCACCACTTGGTGTAACCAGTGGTTGCTCAAGGTCAATCCTTCCAAGACCCAGGCGATCATTGTAGGCAAAACCACTCGTTCCTTCCGTCTCCTTGATTTCTCTCTTACTATTTATGGCCGTCCCATCACCCTCACACCTACTCTCAAGTACCTTGGTGTCACCCTCGACCGTCGCCTCTCCTGGAACCCACATCTCCGGACGATCCAAGCCAAGGCACGCTCCCGCCTCCGCCTCCTTAAGCTCCTTTCTGGCCGTACATGGGGTCTGGACCCTTCCACCATCCTCTACACCTACAAGTCCCTCATCCGTCCTATCCTTTGCTATGCTCATCCCGCCTGGATCTCTGCCCCTCCTACCTTCTACAAGTCCATTCAGATCCTAGAACGCCATGCGCTCCGCCTCGCCTATCGCATCCGTCTCCCTTCCCCCACGCGGATCCTCTATGACCTGATTCCCTTCCCGCACCTCCTCCTTTTCCTCGAACGGTTACGGATCCTCTACACCTCCCGCAAGCTTGATCCTCCACACCCTCTTGTCTCTCCCATCCTCTCCCACCCCAACCCGCTGCCGCGCCTGCATTCCTATATCCCACCTGCTCTCCATCTTTACACCCTCCACACCCTCTCCCTCGGTGGCTTCCGTCAACTCCCCCTCCCTGATGATGCCCTCCTCCCCTCCATCTCCCCTTCCTACCAACTTTGAGCCTTACCTTCCCTCTCCTCTCCTTTTCCTGTGGGCACCCTCTCTCCCTTCTCTCCCTCCCTCCCCCCCCCTTTCTCCTTGGGCTTCCACTCCCCCTACCCTCCCCCTTCTCCTCCATCCCTCTCCTCCACTGGCATCTTCCCCTCCCCCTCTCTCTCCTCTTCCCCACACCTTTTCCCCTTGGCAGGCCACGACTCTGCTGTCTTCCATCAGTTACTTTCATCGTCCTACGCCGAAGACCATCGCATGTGTTTGTGCCTCGACTCTCCTGCAGTGTGTTTGTGTTTCGTCGTTTGTGCTCCGCTGGTTCACGTGTGGCCATCTGCCATCTGCGTTTGTGCACCGTGTTTCTCCGCTTTTATCCATTGTGCTACGCACGTGACCGACTCCGTTTTAACTCTGTTTTGTCTACTGTTTGTACCCCGCCGTCTTGATTGTTTTTATATCTCACTCATCTCTGTTCTGTGTATACTCTGAGGCCGAAGAGCGGCATACTTGGTCCGCTGCCGGCCTACCTGTTTGTCACAGGTATTAAAATCACAATAAAGGAAAAAAAAAAAAAAAAAAAAAAGCGGTACAGCATAAGGTGGGACGAGGCAGTCTGAATTACATTTTATAGATGAATTTCTCACATATCTCAGAGCCTCTCACGGTCGTCGTCGTCGTCGTCGTCGTCGTCGTCGTCGTCGTCGTCGTCGCCGCCGCCGCCGCTTCTGCAGAAGTAGCAAATGGCCATGGTAGCAAATGCGGCGAGGGACGCCCTGCCTTCGATTCCGAATGCACAAAGTGTGTGGTCTTGTTTCCCAGTCTATATTTGGTCGGTCTCGTAAGAGGTTGAATGTAACGTATGGGTGGGAAAGAGCAAGGGGCAGCGGCTGTGTGGAAGAAAACACTATTCTTCAGGGGTGTGAGCGTTACGGGATGAGTCGTACACAAGTTATACTTGGTCGCTTGTGACCGTGTGGCCGAATGGATAAGGCGTCGGACTTCGGATCTGAAGATTACAGTTTCGAATGCTGTCACGCTCGGTTTTTTTCCAGTTCTGAAAAAGGAAACATACCGTTTTAATGTAGCAATTGAGCAGTACGAAACCGTCTGAATGTTTCTGTTGACCATTTTCTGCTTGGAGATGCTCTTGAGCTTGAAACACACACAACAAGACCGGTGTTAACTAGCGAAATGGTCGGCAGAGTGCCGTCACCGCGAGTTTTGACTGGCACTTGCACATCTAAAACAACGTCGGAAAGTAACTCGTTCGGCTTTTGAGTCACATCAAGTATGTGTGTTACTTTTGACGCCACTAGCTCTGCAGGTTGTCATGCAATTCCTTTACCTCTCAGAAATGATTATGAAATAAAACTGAAGTACGTGACGAGGGTGACGTTAGGAAAACATTAGGCAGCATGGAGAGATTCTGTATGGGACCACCCAACCCAAACGAGTACTGTGTGACGTGCTAACCCGCAGGTATTCTCCGAGGCAACCGGCTAGCTCAGTCGGTAGAGCATGATATGCTTAACCTCAGGGTCGAGGGTTCGAGCCCCACGCTGGGCGGAACGGAATTTTGTTCCGCTGCAGATGTAAATTACCGTTTTTCTGATTAACGTGATGTAATGAAAATGGCAACTTTTAACTTTGCCTACGTCTCTGTCAGTCGCAAGAAAACTGTATTTGAAGGTAAAGGTGATTTTGTAGACATGTGTGAAAGACATGTTCTGAAATACAAGTGTTGTTGTTTGGAGAGCACATCGGTTACGTGTCAGATGTGTAGCCAAGCAGTAATGGATCGCCATAGCTGCAAATAGTAGTTGGTAATATGAAGTGTTGTCAGCTCAAGTCTGATGACCCAGACGACCGTAAGAACGAAGTACGCAAGAGTACCGCTAGGCCGCGCCTCTTTAGCTCAGTGGTAGAGCACTGGTCTAGTAAACCAGGGGTCGTGAGTTCCCATCCTCAGAGGAGGAAGACGAATTTTGGAAATCAGTTGCGCGTCGTGGCCGTATAGCAAACAGTATCTGTGATGACGAACAATTAGCGAGAAGCGTTTTATTAAGAATTACGCTCAGATGTGATTAAGGCGAATGGCGCAGATAAAGCATTTGCCAAAGCGGTACAGCATAAGGTGGGACGAGGCAGTCTGAATTACATTTTATAGATGAATTTCTCACATATCTCAGAGCCTCTCGCGGTTGTCGTCGTCGTCGTCGCCGCCGACGCCACTTCTGCAGAAGTAGCAAATGGCCATGGTAGCAAATGCGGCGAGGGACGCCCTGCCTTCGATTCCGAATGCACAAAGTGTGTGGTCTTGTTTCCCAGTCTATATTTGGTCGGTCTCGTAAGAGGTTGAATGTAACGTATGGGTGGGAAAGAGCAAGGGGCAGCGGCTGTGTGGAACAAAACACTATTCCTCAGGGGTGTGAGCGTTACGAGATGAGTCGTATACAAGTTATACTTGGTTGCTAGTGACCGTGTGGCCGAATCGATAAGGCGTCGGACTTCGGATCTGAAGATTACAGGTTCGAATGCTGTCACGCTCGGTTTTTTTCCAGTTCTGAAAAAGAAACATACCGTTTTAATGTAGCAATTGAGCAGTACGAAACCGTCTGAATGTTTCTGTTGACCATTTTCTGCTTGGAGATGCTCTTGAGCTTGAAACACACACAACAAGACCGGTGTTAACTAGCGAAATGGTCGGCAGAGTGCCGTCACCGCGAGTTTTGACTGGCACTTGCACATCTAAAACAACGTCGGAAAGTAACTCGTTCGGCTTTTGAGTCACATCAAGTATGTGTGTTACTTTTGACGCCACTAGCTCTGCAGGTTGTCATGCAATTCCTTTACCTCTCAGAAATGATTATGAAATAAAACTGAAGTACGTGACGAGTGTGACGTTAGGAAAACATTAGGCAGCATGGAGAGATTCTGTATGGGACCACCCAACCCAAACGAGTACTGTGTGACGTGCTAACCCGCAGGTATTCTCCGAGGCAGCCGGCTAGCTCAGTCGGTAGAGCGTGATATGCTTAATCTCAGGGTCGAGGGTTCGAGCCCCACGCCCGGCGGAACGGAATTTTGTTCCGCTGCAGATGTAAATTACCGTTTTTCTGATTAACGTGATGTAATGGAAATAGCAACTTTAAACTTTGCCTACGTCTCTGTCACTCGCAAGAAACCTGTATTTGAAGGTAAAGGTGATTTTGTAGACATGTGTGAAAGACATGTTCTGAAATGCAAGTGTTGTTGTTTGGAGAGCACATCGGTTACGTGTCAGATGTGTAGCCAAGCAATAATGGATCGCCATAGCTGCAAATAGTAGTCGGTAATATGAAGTGTTGTCAGCTCAAGTCTGATGACCCAGACGACCGTAAGAACGAAGTACGCAAGTGTACCGCTAGGCCGCGCCTCTTTAGCTCAGTGGTAGAGCACTGGTCTAGTGAACCAGGGGTCGTGAGTTCCCATCCTCAGGGGAGGAAGACGATTTTTGGAAATCAGTTGCGCGTCGTGGCCGTATATCAAACAGTATCTGTGATGACGAACAATTAGCGACAAGCGTTTTATTAAGAATTACGCTCAGATGTGATTAAGGCGAATGGCGCAGATAAAGCATTTGCCAAAGCGGTACAGCATAAGGTGGGACGAGGCAGTCTGAATTACATTTTATAGATGAATTTCTCACATATCTCAGAGCCTCTCGCGGTCGTCGTCGTCGTCGTCGCCGCCGCCGCTTCTGCAGAAGTAGCAAATGGCCATGGTAGCAAATGCGGCGAGGGACGCCCTGCCTTCGATTCCGAATGCACAAAGTGTGTGGTCTTGTTTCCCAGTCTATATTTGGTCGGTCTCGTAAGAGGTTGAATGTAACGTTTGGGTGGGAAAGAGCAAGGAGCAGCGGCTGTGTGGAACGAAAACACTATTCCTCAGGGGTGTGAGCGTTACGAGATGAGTCGTATACAAGTTATACTTGGTCGCTTGTGACCGTGTGGCCAAATGGATAAGGCGTCGGACTTCGGATCTGAAGATTACAATTTCGAATGCTGTCACGCTCGGTTTTTTTCCAGTTCTGAAAAAGGAAACATACCGTTTTAATGTAGCAATTGAGCAGTACGAAACCGTCTGAATGTTTCTGTTGACCATTTTCTGCTTGGAGATGCTCTTGAGCTTGAAACACACACAACAAGACCGGTGTTAACTAGCGAAATGGTCGGCAGAGTGCCGTCACCGCGAGTTTTGACTGGCACTTGCACATCTAAAACAACGTCGGAAAGTAACTCGTTCGGCTTTTGAGTCACATCAAGTATGTGTGTTAATTTTGACGCCACTAGCTCTGCAGGTTGTCATGCAATTCCTTTACCTCTCAGAAATGATTATGAAATAAAACTGAAGTACGTGACGAGTGTGACGTTAGGAAAACATTAGGCAGCATGGAGAGATTCTGTATGGGACCACCCAACCCAAACGAGTACTGTGTGACGTGCTAACCCGCAGGTATTCTCCGAGGCAGCCGGCTAGCTCAGTCGGTAGAGCATGATATGCTTAATCTCAGGGTCGAGGGTTCGAGCCCCACGCCCGGCGGAACGGAATTTTGTTCCGCTGCAGATGTAAATTACCGTTTTTCTGATTAACGTGATGTAATGGAAATAGCAACTTTAAACTTTGCCTACGTCTCTGTCACTCGCAAGAAACCTGTATTTGAAGGTAAAGGTGATTTTGCAGACATGTGTGAAAGACATGTTCTGAAATGCAAGTGTTGTTGTTTGGAGAGCACATCGGTTACGTGTCAGATGTGTAGCCAAGCAATAATGGATCGCCATAGCTGCAAATAGTAGTCGGTAATATGAAGTGTTGTCAGCTCAAGTCTGATGACCCAGACGACCGTAAGAACGAAGTACGCAAGTGTACCGCTAGGCTGCGCCTCTTTAGCTCAGTGGTAGAGCCCTGGTCTAGTGAACCAGGGGTTGTGAGTTCCCATCCTCAGAGGAGGAAGACGAATTTTGGAAATCAGTTGCGCGTCGTGGCCGTATAGCAAACAGTATCTGTGATGACGAACAATTAGCGACAAGCGTTTTATTAAGAATTACGCTCAGATGTGATTAAGGCGAATGGCGCAGATAAAGCATTTGCCAAAGCGGTACAGCATAAGGTGGGACGAGGCAGTCTGAATTAGATTTTATAGATGAATTTCTCACATATCTCAGAGCCTCTCACGGTCGTCGTCGTCGTCGTCGTCGTCGTCGTCGTCGTCGTCGCCGCCGCCGCCGCTTCTGCAGAAGTAGCAAATGGCCATGGTAGCAAATGCGGCGAGGGACGCCCTGCCTTCGATTCCGAATGCACAAAGTGTGTGGTCTTGTTTCCCAGTCTATATTTGGTCGGTCTCGTAAGAGGTTGAATGTAACGTATGGGTGGGAAAGAGCAAGGGGCAGCGGCTGTGTGGAAGAAAACACTATTCTTCAGGGGTGTGAGCGTTACGGGATGAGTCGTACACAAGTTATACTTGGTCGCTTGTGACCGTGTGGCCGAATGGATAAGGCGTCGGACTTCGGATCTGAAGATTACAGTTTCGAATGCTGTCACGCTCGGTTTTTTTCCAGTTCTGAAAAAGGAAACATACCGTTTTAATGTAGCAATTGAGCAGTACGAAACCGTCTGAATGTTTCTGTTGACCATTTTCTGCTTGGAGATGCTCTTGAGCTTGAAACACACACAACAAGACCGGTGTTAACTAGCGAAATGGTCGGCAGAGTGCCGTCACCGCGAGTTTTGACTGGCACTTGCACATCTAAAACAACGTCGGAAAGTAACTCGTTCGGCTTTTGAGTCACATCAAGTATGTGTGTTACTTTTGACGCCACTAGCTCTGCAGGTTGTCATGCAATTCCTTTACCTCTCAGAAATGATTATGAAATAAAACTAAAGTACGTGACGAGGGTGACGTTAGGAAAACATTAGGCAGCATGGAGAGATTCTGTATGGGACCACCCAACCCAAACAAGTTCTGTGTGACGTGCTAACCCTTCAGGTATTCACTGAGGCAGCCGGCTAGCTCAGTCGGTAGAGCATGATATTCTTAATCTCAGGGTCGAGGGTTCGAGCCCCACGCTGGGAGGAACGGAATTTTGTTCCGCTGCAGATGTAAATTACCGTTTTTCTGATTAACGTGATGTAATGGAAATAGCAACTTTTAACTGTGCCTACGTCTCTGTCAGTCGCAAGAAAACTGTATTTGAAGGTAAAGGTGATTTTGTAGACATGTGTGAAAGACATGTTCTGAAATGCAAGTGTTGTTGTTTGGAGAGCACATCGGTTATATGTCAGATGTGTAGCCAAGCAGTAATGGATCGCCATAGCTGCAAATAGTAGTCGGTAATATGAAGTGTTGTCAGCTCAAGTCTGATGATCCAGACGACCGTAAGGACGAAGTACGCAAGAGTACCGCTAGACCGCGCCTCTTTAGCTCAGTGGTAGAGCACTGGTCTAGTAAACCAGCGGTCGTGAGTTCCCATCCTCAGAGGAGGAAGACGAATTTTGGAAATCAGTTGCGCGTCGTGGCCGTATAGCAAACAGTATCTGTGATGACGAACAATTAGCGACAAGCGTTTTATTAAGAATTACGCTCAGATGTGATTAAGGCGAATGGCGCAGATAAAGCATTTGCCAAAGCGGTACAGCATAAGATGGGACGAGGCAGTCTGAATTACATTTTATAGATGAATTTCTCACATATCTCAGAGCCTCTCGCGGTCGTCGACGTCGTCGTCGTCGTCGTCGTCGTCGCCGCCGCTTCTGCAGAAGTAGCAAATGGCCATGGTAGCAAATGCGGCGAGGGACGCCCTGCCTTCGATTCCGAATGCACAAAGTGTGTGGTCTTGTTTCCCAGTCTATATTTGGTCGGTCTCGTAAGAGGTTGAATGTAACGTATGGGTGGGAAAGAGCAAGGGGCAGCGGCTGTGTGGAACGAAAACACTATTCTTCAGGGGTGTGAGCGTTACGAGATGAGTCGTATACAAGTTATACTTGGTTGCTAGTGACCGTGTGGCCGAATCGATAAGGCGTCGGACTTCGGATCTGAAGATTACAGGTTCGAATGCTGTCACGCTCGGTTTTTTTCCAGTTCTGAAAAAGAAACATACCGTTTTAATGTAGCAATTGAGCAGTACGAAACCGTCTGAATGTTTCTGTTGACCATTTTCTGCTTGGAGATGCTCTTGAGCTTGAAACACACACAACAAGACCGGTGTTAACTAGCGAAATGGTCGGCAGAGTGCCGTCACCGCGAGTTTTGACTGGCACTTGCACATCTAAAACAACGTCGGAAAGTAACTCGTTCGGCTTTTGAGTCACATCAAGTATGTGTGTTAATTTTGACGCCACTAGCTCTGCAGGTTGTCATGCAATTCCTTTACCTCTCAGAAATAATTATGAAATAAAACTGAAGTACGTGACGAGTGTGACGTTAGGAAAACATTAGGCAGCATGGAGAGATTCTGTATGGGACCACCCAACCCAAACGAGTACTGTGTGACGTGCTAACCCGCAGGTATTTTCCGAGGCAGCCGGCTAGCTCAGTCGTTAGAGCATGATATGCTTAACCTCAGGGTCGAGGGTTCGAGCCCCACGCTGGGCGGAACGGAATTTTGTTCCGCTGCAGATGTAAATTACCGTTTTTCTGATTAACGTGATGTAATGAAAATGGCAACTTTTAACTTTGCCTACGTCTCTGTCAGTCGCAAGAAAACTGTATTTGAAGGTAAAGGTGATTTTGTAGACATGTGTGAAAGACATGTTCTGAAATACAAGTGTTGTTGTTTGGAGAGCACATCGGTTACGTGTCAGATGTGTAGCCAAGCAGTAATGGATCGCCATAGCTGCAAATAGTAGTCGGTAATATGAAGTGTTGTCAGCTAAAGTCTGATGACCCAGACGACCGTAAGAACGAAGTACGCAAGTGTACCGCTAGGCTGTGCCTCTTTAGCTCAGTGGTAGAGCCCTGGTCTAGTGAACCAGGGGTTGTGAGTTCCCATCCTCAGAGGAGGAAGACGAATTTTGGAAATCAGTTGCGCGTCGTGGCCGTATAGCAAACAGTATCTGTGATGACGAACAATTAGCGACAAGCGTTTTATTAAGAATTACGCTCAGATGTGATTAAGGCGAATGGCGCAGATAAAGCATTTGCCAAAGCGGTACAGCATAAGGTGGGACGAGGCAGTCTGAATTACATTTTATAGATGAATTTCTCACATATCTCAGAGCCTCTCGCGGTTGTCGTCGTCGTCGTCGCCGCCGACGCCACTTCTGCAGAAGTAGCAAATGGCCATGGTAGCAAATGCGGCGAGGGACGCCCTGCCTTCGATTCCGAATGCACAAAGTGTGTGGTCTTGTTTCCCAGTCTATATTTGGTCGGTCTCGTAAGAGGTTGAATGTAACGTATGGGTGGGAAAGAGCAAGGGGCAGAGGCTGTGTGGAACAAAACACTATTCCTCAGGGGTGTGAGCGTTACAAGATGAGTCGTATACAAGTTATACTTGGTTGCTAGTGACCGTGTGGCCGAATCGATAAGGCGTCGGACTTCGGATCTGAAGATTACAGGTTCGAATGCTGTCACGCTCGGTTTTTTTCCAGTTCTGAAAAAGAAACATACCGTTTTAATGTAGCAATTGAGCAGTACGAAACCGTCTGAATGTTTCTGTTGACCATTTTCTGCTTGGAGATGCTCTTGAGCTTGAAACACACACAACAAGACCGGTGATAACTAGCGAAATGGTCGGCAGAGTGCCGTCACCGCGAGTTTTGACTGGCACTTGCACATCTAAAACAACGTCGGAAAGTAACTCGTTCGGCTTTTGAGTCACATCAAGTATGTGTGTTAATTTTGACGCCCCTAGCTCTGCAGGTTGTCATGCAATTCCTTTACCTCTCAGAAATGATTATGAAATAAAACTGAAGTACGTGACGAGTGTGACGTTACTAAAACATTAGGCAGCATGGAGAGATTCTGTATGGGACCACCCAACACAAACGAGTTCTGTGTGACGTGCTAACCCGCAGGTATTCACTGAGGCAGCCGGCTAGCTCAGTCGGTAGAGCATGATATTCTTAATCTCAGGGTCGAGGGTTCGAGCCCCACGCTGGGAGGAACGGAATTTTGTTCCGCTGCAGATGTAAATTACCGTTTTTCTGATTAACGTGATGTAATGGAAATAGCAACTTTTAACTGTGCCTACGTCTCTGTCAGTCGCAAGAAAACTGTATTTGAAGGTAAAGGTGATTTTGTAGACATGTGTGAAAGACATGTTCTGAAATGCAAGTGTTGTTGTTTGGAGAGCACATCGGTTACGTGTCAGATGTGTAGCCAAGCAATAATGGATCGCCATAGCTGCAAATAGTAGTCGGTAATATGAAGTGTTGTCAGCTCAAGTCTGATGACCCAGACGACCGTAAGAACGAAGTACGCAAGTGTACCGCTAGGCCGCGCCTCTTTAGCTCAGTGGTAGAGCACTGGTCTCGTGAACCAGGGGTCGTGAGTTCCCATCCTCAGGGGAGGAAGACGATTTTTGGAAATCAGTTGCGCGTCGTGGCCGTATATCAAACAGTGTCTGTGATGACGAACAATTAGCGACAAGCGTTTTATTAAGAATTACGCTCAGATGTGATTAAGGCGAATGGCGCAGATAAAGCATTTGCCAAAGCGGTACAGCATAAGGTGGGACGAGGCAGTCTGAATTACATTTTATAGATGAATTTCTCACATATCTCAGAGCCTCTCGCGGTTGTCGTCGTCGTCGCCGCCGCCGCCGCTTCTGCAGAAGTAGCAAATGGCCATGGTAGCAAATGCGGCGAGGGACGCCCTGCCTTCGATTCCGAATGCACAAAGTGTGTGGTCTTGTTTCCCAGTCTATATTTGGTCGGTCTCGTAAGAGGTTGAATGTAACGTTTGGGTGGGAAAGAGCAAGGGGCAGCGGCTGTGTGGAACGAAAACACTATTCTTCAGGGGTGTGAGCTTTACGGGATGAGTCGTATACAAGTTATACTTGGTTGCTAGTGACCGTGTGGCCGAATCGATAAGGCGTCGGACTTCGGATCTGAAGATTACAGGTTCGAATGCTGTCACGCTCGGTTTTTTTCCAGTTCTGAAAAAGGAAACATACCGTTTTAATGTAGCAATTGAGCAGTACGAAACCGTCTGAATGTTTCTGTTGACCATTTTCTGCTTGGAGATGCTCTTGAGCTTGAAACACACACAACAAGACCGGTGTTAACTAGCGAAATGGTCGGCAGAGTGCCGTCACCGCGAGTTTTGACTGGCACTTGCACATCTAAAACAACGTCGGAAAGTAACTCGTTCGGCTTTTGAGTCACATCAAGTATGTGTGTTAATTTTGACGCCCCTAGCTCTGCAGGTTGTCATGCAATTCCTTTACCTCTCAGAAATGATTATGAAATAAAACTGAAGTAAGTGACGAGTGTGACGTTACTAAAACATTAGGCAGCATGGAGAGATTCTGTATGGGACCACCCAACCCAAACAAGTTCTGTGTGACGTGCTAACCCTTCAGGTATTCACTGAGGCAGCCGGCTAGCTCAGTCGGTAGAGCATGATATTCTTAATCTCAGGGTCGAGGGTTCGAGCCCCACGCTGGGAGGAACGGAATTTTGTTCCGCTGCAGATGTAAATTACCGTTTTTCTGATTAACGTGATGTAATGGAAATAGCAACTTTTAACTGTGCCTACGTCTCTGTCAGTCGCAAGAAAACTGTATTTGAAGGTAAAGGTGATTTTGTAGACATGTGTGAAAGACATGTTCTGAAATGCAAGTGTTGTTGTTTGGAGAGCACATCGGTTATATGTCAGATGTGTAGCCAAGCAGTAATGGATCGCCATAGCTGCAAATAGTAGTCGGTAATATGAAGTGTTGTCAGCTCAAGTCTGATGATCCAGACGACCGTAAGGACGAAGTACGCAAGAGTACCGCTAGACCGCGCCTCTTTAGCTCAGTAGTAGAGCACTGGTCTAGTAAACCAGCGGTCGTGAGTTCCCATCCTCAGAGGAGGAAGACGAATTTTGGAAATCAGTTGCGCGTCGTGGCCGTATAGCAAACAGTATCTGTGATGACGAACAATTAGCGACAAGCGTTTTATTAAGAATTACGCTCAGATGTGATTAAGGCGAATGGCGCAGATAAAGCATTTGCCAAAGCGGTACAGCATAAGATGGGACGAGGCAGTCTGAATTACATTTTATAGATGAATTTCTCACATATCTCAGAGCCTCTCGCGGTCGTCGACGTCGTCGTCGTCGTCGTCGTCGTCGTCGCCGCCGCTTCTGCAGAAGTAGCAAATGGCCATGGTAGCAAATGCGGCGAGGGACGCCCTGCCTTCGATTCCGAATGCACAAAGTGTGTGGTCTTGTTTCCCAGTCTATATTTGGTCGGTCTCGTAAGAGGTTGAATGTAACGTATGGGTGGGAAAGAGCAAGGGGCAGCGGCTGTGTGGAACGAAAACACTATTCTTCAGGGGTGTGAGCGTTACGGGATGAGTCGTATACAAGTTATACTTGGTCGCTTGTGACCGTGTGGCCGAATGGATAAGGCGTCGGACTTCGGATTTGAAGATTACAGTTTCGAATGCTGTCACGCTCGGTTTTTTTCCAGTTCTGAAAAAGGAAACATACCGTTTTAATGTAGCAATTGAGCAGTACGAAACCGTCTGAATGTTTCTGTTGACCATTTTCTGCTTGGAGATGCTCTTGAGCTTGAAACACACACAACAAGACCGGTGTTAACTAGCGAAATGGTCGGCAGAGTGCCGTCACCGCGAGTTTTGACTGGCACTTGCACATCTAAAACAACGTCGGAAAGTAACTCGTTCGGCTTTTGAGTCACATCAAGTATGTGTGTTAATTTTGACGCCACTAGCTCTGCAGGTTGACATGCAATTCCTTTACCTCTCAGAAATGATTATGAAATAAAACTGAAGTACGTGACGAGTGTGACGTTAGGAAAACATTAGGCAGCATGGAGAGATTCTGTATGGGACCACCCAACCCAAACGAGTACTGTGTGACGTGCTAACCCGCAGGTATTCACTGAGGCAGCCGGCTAGCTCAGTCGGTAGAGCATGATATGCTTAACCTCAGGGTCCAGGGTTCGAGCCCCACGCTGGGCGGAACGGAATTTTGTTCCGCTGCAGATGTAAATTACCGTTTTTCTGATTAACGTGATGTAATGAAAATGGCAACTTTTAACTTTGCCTACGTCTCTGTCAGTCGCAAGAAAACTGTATTTGAAGGTAAAGGTGATTTTGTAGACATGTGTGAAAGACATGTTCTGAAATACAAGTGTTTTTGTTTGGAGAGCACATCGGTTACGTGTCAGATGTGTAGCCAAGCAGTAATGGATCGCCATAGCTGCAAATAGTAGTCGGTAATATGAAGTGTTGTCAGCTCAAGTCTGATGACCCAGACGACCGTAAGAACGAAGTACGCAAGAGTACCACTAGGCCGCGCGTCTTTAGCTCAGTGGTAGAGCACTGGTCTAGTAAACCAGGGGTCGTCAGTTCCCATACTCAGAGGAGGAAGACGAATTTTGGAAATCAGTTGCGCGTCGTGGCCGTATAGCAAACAGTATCTGTGATGACGAACAATTAGCGACAAGCGTTTTATTAAGAATTACGCTCAGATGTGATTAAGGCGAATGGCGCAGATAAAGCATTTGCCAAAGCGGTACAGCATAAGGTGGGACGAGGCAGTCTGAATTACATTTTATAGATGAATTTCTCACATATCTCAGAGCCTCTCGCGGTCGTCGTCGTCGTCGTCGTCGCCGCCGCCGCCGCTTCTGCAGAAGTAGCAAATGGCCATGGTAGCAAATGCGGCGAGGGATGCCCTGCCTTCGATTCCGAATGCACAAAGTGTGTGGTCTTGTTTCCCAGTCTATATTTGGTCGGTCTCGTAAGAGGTTGTGTGTAACGTTTGGGTGGGAAAGAGCAAGGGGCAGCGGCTGTGTGGAACGAAAACACTAGTCCTCAGGGGTGTGAGCGTTACGAGATGAGTCGTATACAAGTTATACTTGGTCGCTTGTGACCGTGTGGCCGAATGGATAAGGCGTCGGACTTCGTATCTGAAGATTACAGGTTGGAATGCTGTCACGCTCGGTTTTTTTCCAGTTCTGAAAAAGAAACATACCGTTTTAATGTAGCAATTGAGCAGTACGAAACCGTCTGAATGTTTCTGTTGACCATTTTCTGCTTGGAGATGCTCTTGAGCTTGAAACACACACAACAAGACCGCTGTTAACTAGCGAAATGGTCGGCAGAGTGCCGTCACCGCGAGTTTTGACTGGCACTTGCACATCTAAACAACGGCCGAATGCAACTTGTTCGGCTTTTGAGTCACATCAAGTATGTGTGTTAATTTTGACGCCACTAGCTCTGCAGGTTGTCATGCAATTCCTTTACCTCTCAGAAATGATTATGAAATAAAACTGAAGTACGTGACGAGTGTGACGTTAGGAAAACATTAGGCAGCATGGAGAGATTCTGTATGGGACCACCCAACCCAAACGAGTACTGTGTGACGTGCTAACCCGTAGGTATTCTCCGAGGCAGCCGGGTAGCTCAGTCGGTAGAGCATGATATTCTTAATCTCAGGGTCGAGGGTTCGAGCCCCACGCTGGGCGGAACGGTATTTTGTTCCGCTGCAGATGTAAACTACCGTTTTTCTGATTAACGTGATGTAATGGAAATAGCAACTTTTAACTTTGCCTACATCTCTGTCAGTCGCAAGAAAACTGTATTTGAAGGTAAAGGTGATTTTGTAGACATGTGTGAAAGACATGTTCTGAAATGCAAGTGTTGTTGTTTGGAGAGCACATCGGATACGTGTCAGATGTGTAGCCAAGCAGTAATGGATCGCCATAGCTGCAAGTAGTAGTCGGTAATATGAAGTGTTGTCAGCTCAAGTCTGATGATCCAGACGACCGTAAGGACGAAGTACACAAGAGTACCGCTAGGCCGCGCCTCTTTAGCTCAGTGGTAAGGCACTGGTCTAGTAAACCAGGGGTCGTGAGTTCCCATCCTCAGAGGAGGAAGACGAATTTTGGAAATCCGTTGCGCGTCGTGGCCGTATAGCAAACAGTATCTGTGATGACGAACAATTAGCGACAAGCGTTTTATTAAGAATTACGCTCAGATGTGATTAAGGCGAATGGCGCAGATAAAGCATTTGCCAAAGCGGTACAGCATAAGGTGGGACGAGGCAGTCTGAATTACATTTTATAGATGAATTTCTCACATATCTCAGAGCCTCTCGCGGTCGTCGTCGTCGTCGTCGCCGCCGCCGCTTCTGCAGAAGTAGCAAATGGCCATGGTAGCAAATGCGGCGAGGGACGCCCTGCCTTCGATTCCGAATGCACAAAGTGTGTGGTCTTGTTTCCCAGTCTATATTTGGTCGGTCTCGTAAGAGGTTGAATGTAACGTATGGGTGGGAAAGAGCAAGGGGCAGCGGCTGTGTGGAAGAAAACACTATTCTTCAGGGGTGTGAGCGTTACGGGATGAGTCGTACACAAGTTATACTTGGTCGCTTGTGACCGTGTGGCCGAATGGATAAGGCGTCGGACTTCGGATCTGAAGATTACAGTTTCGAATGCTGTCACGCTCGGTTTTTTTCCAGTTCTGAAAAAGGAAACATACCGTTTTAATGTAGCAATTGAGCAGTACGAAACCGTCTGAATGTTTCTGTTGACCATTTTCTGCTTGGAGATGCTCTTGAGCTTGAAACACACACAACAAGACCGGTGTTAACTAGCGAAATGGTCGGCAGAGTGCCGTCACCACGAGTTTTGACTGGCACTTGCACATCTAAAACAACGTCGGAAAGTAACTCGTTCGGCTTTTGAGTCACATCAAGTATGTGTGTTACTTTTGACGCCACTAGCTCTGCAGGTTGTCATGCAATTCCTTTACCTCTCAGAAATGATTATGAAATAAAACTGAAGTACGTGACGAGGGTGACGTTAGGAAAACATTAGGCAGCATGGAGAGATTCTGTATGGGACCACCCAACCCAAACGAGTACTGTGTGACGTGCTAACCCGCAGGTATTCTCCGAGGCAACCGGCTAGCACAATCGGTAGAGCATGATATGCTTAACCTCAGGGTCGAGGGTTCGAGCCCCACGCTGGGCGGAACGGAATTTTGTTCCGCTGCAGATGTAAATTACCGTTTTTCTGATTAACGTGATGTAATGAAAATGGCAACTTTTAACTTTGCCTACGTCTCTGTCAGTCGCAAGAAAACTGTATTTGAAGGTAAAGGTGATTTTGTAGACATGTGTGAAAGACATGTTCTGAAATACAAGTGTTGTTGTTTGGAGAGCACATCGGTTACCTGTCAGATGTGTAGCCAAGCAGTAATGGATCGCCATAGCTGCAAATAGTAGTTGGTAATATGAAGTGTTGTCAGCTCAAGTCTGATGACCCAGACGACCGTAAGAACGAAGTACGCAAGAGTACCGCTAGGCCGCGCCTCTTTAGCTCAGTGGTAGAGCACTGGTCTAGTAAACCTGGGGTCGTGAGTTCCCATCCTCAGAGGAGGAAGACGAATTTTGGAAATCAGTTGCGCGTCGTGGCCGTATAGCAAACAGTATCTGTGATGACGAACAATTAGCGAGAAGCTTTTTATTAAGAATTACGCTCAGATGTGATTAAGGCGAATGGCGCAGATAAAGCATTTGCCAAAGCGGTACAGCATAAGGTGGGACGAGGCAGTCTGAATTACATTTTATAGATGAATTTCTCACATATCTCAGAGCCTCTCGCGGTCGTCGTCGTCGTCGTCGTCGCCGCCGCCGCCGCCACTTCTGCAGAAGTAGCAAATGGCCATGGTAGCAAATGCGGCGAGGGACGCCCTGCCTTCGATTCCGAATGCACAAAGTGTGTGGTCTTGTTTCCCAGTCTATATTTGGTCGGTCTCGTAAGAGGTTGAATGTAACGTATGGGTGGGAAAGAGCAAGGGGCAGCGGCTGTGTGGAACAAAACACTATTCCTCAGGGGTGTGAGCGTTACGAGATGAGTCGTATACAAGTTATACTTGGTTGCTAGTGACCGTGTGGCCGAATCGATAAGGCGTCGGACTTCGGATCTGAAGATTACAGGTTCGAATGCTGTCACGCTCGGTTTTTTTCCAGTTCTGAAAAAGAAACATACCGTTTTAATGTAGCAATTGAGCAGTACGAAACCGTCTGAATGTTTCTGTTGACCATTTTCTGCTTGGAGATGCTCTTGAGCTTGAAACACACACAACAAGACCGGTGTTAACTAGCGAAATGGTCGGCAGAGTGCCGTCACCGCGAGTTTTGACTGGCACTTGCACATCTAAAACAACGTCGGAAAGTAACTCGTTCGGCTTTTGAGTCACATCAAGTATGTGTGTTAATTTTGACGCCCCTAGCTCTGCAGGTTGTCATGCAATTCCTTTACCTCTCAGAAATGATTATGAAATAAAACTGAAGTAAGTGACGAGTGTGACGTTACTAAAACATTAGGCAGCATGGAGAGATTCTGTATGGGACCACCCAACCCAAACAAGTTCTGTGTGACGTGCTAACCCTTCAGGTATTCACTGAGGCAGCCGGCTAGCTCAGTCGGTAGAGCATGATATTCTTAATCTCAGGGTCGAGGGTTCGAGCCCCACGCTGGGAGGAACGGAATTTTGTTCCGCTGCAGATGTAAATTACCGTTTTTCTGATTAACGTGATGTAATGGAAATAGCAACTTTTAACTGTGCCTACGTCTCTGTCAGTCGCAAGAAAACTGTATTTGAAGGTAAAGGTGATTTTGTAGACATGTGTGAAAGACATGTTCTGAAATGCAAGTGTTGTTGTTTGGAGAGCACATCGGTTATATGTCAGATGTGTAGCCAAGCAGTAATGGATCGCCATAGCTGCAAATAGTAGTCGGTAATATGAAGTGTTGTCAGCTCAAGTCTGATGATCCAGACGACCGTAAGGACGAAGTACGCAAGAGTACCGCTAGACCGCGCCTCTTTAGCTCAGTAGTAGAGCACTGGTCTAGTAAACCTGGGGTCGTGAGTTCCCATCCTCAGAGGAGGAAGACGAATTTTGGAAATCAGTTGCGCGTCGTGGCCGTATAGCAAACAGTATCTGTGATGACGAACAATTAGCGAGAAGCTTTTTATTAAGAATTACGCTCAGATGTGATTAAGGCGAATGGCGCAGATAAAGCATTTGCCAAAGCGGTACAGCATAAGGTGGGACGAGGCAGTCTGAATTACATTTTATAGATGAATTTCTCACATATCTCAGAGCCTCTCGCGGTCGTCGACGTCGTCGTCGTCGTCGTCGTCGTCGCCGCCGCTTCTGCAGAAGTAGCAAATGGCCATGGTAGCAAATGCGGCGAGGGACGCCCTGCCTTCGATTCCGAATGCACAAAGTGTGTGGTCTTGTTTCCCAGTCTATATTTGGTCGGTCTCGTAAGAGGTTGAATGTAACGTATGGGTGGGAAAGAGCAAGGGGCAGCGGCTGTGTGGAACGAAAACACTATTCTTCAGGGGTGTGAGCGTTACGGGATGAGTCGTATACAAGTTATACTTGGTCGCTTGTGACCGTGTGGCCGAATGGATAAGGCGTCGGACTTCGGATTTGAAGATTACAGTTTCGAATGCTGTCACGCTCGGTTTTTTTCCAGTTCTGAAAAAGGAAACATACCGTTTTAATGTAGCAATTGAGCAGTACGAAACCGTCTGAATGTTTCTGTTGACCATTTTCTGCTTGGAGATGCTCTTGAGCTTGAAACACACACAACAAGACCGCTGTTAACTAGCGAAATGGTCGGCAGAGTGCCGTCACCGCGAGTTTTGACTGGCACTTGCACATCTAAAACAACGTCGGAAAGTAACTCGTTCGGCTTTTGAGTCACATCAAGTATGTGTGTTAATTTTGACGCCACTAGCTCTGCAGGTTGACATGCAATTCCTTTACCTCTCAGAAATGATTATGAAATAAAACTGAAGTACGTGACGAGTGTGACGTTAGGAAAACATTAGGCAGCATGGAGAGATTCTGTATGGGACCACCCAACCCAAACGAGTACTGTGTGACGTGCTAACCCGCAGGTATTCACTGAGGCAGCCGGCTAGCTCAGTCGGTAGAGCATGATATGCTTAACCTCAGGGTCCAGGGTTCGAGCCCCACGCTGGGCGGAACGGAATTTTGTTCCGCTGCAGATGTAAATTACCGTTTTTCTGATTAACGTGATGTAATGAAAATGGCAACTTTTAACTTTGCCTACGTCTCTGTCAGTCGCAAGAAAACTGTATTTGAAGGTAAAGGTGATTTTGTAGACATGTGTGAAAGACATGTTCTGAAATACAAGTGTTTTTGTTTGGAGAGCACATCGGTTACGTGTCAGATGTGTAGCCAAGCAGTAATGGATCGCCATAGCTGCAAATAGTAGTCGGTAATATGAAGTGTTGTCAGCTCAAGTCTGATGACCCAGACGACCGTAAGAACGAAGTACGCAAGAGTACCGCTAGGCCGCGCCTCTTTAGCTCAGTGGTAGAGCACTGGTCTAGTAAACCTGGGGTCGTGAGTTCCCATCCTCAGAGGAGGAAGACGAATTTTGGAAATCAGTTGCGCGTCGTGGCCGTATAGCAAACAGTATCTGTGATGACGAACAATTAGCGAGAAGCTTTTTATTAAGAATTACGCTCAGATGTGATTAAGGCGAATGGCGCAGATAAAGCATTTGCCAAAGCGGTACAGCATAAGGTGGGACGAGGCAGTCTGAATTACATTTTATAGATGAATTTCTCACATATCTCAGAGCCTCTCGCGGTCGTCGTCGTCGTCGTCGTCGCCGCCGCCGCCGCCACTTCTGCAGAAGTAGCAAATGGCCATGGTAGCAAATGCGGCGAGGGACGCCCTGCCTTCGATTCCGAATGCACAAAGTGTGTGGTCTTGTTTCCCAGTCTATATTTGGTCGGTCTCGTAAGAGGTTGAATGTAACGTATGGGTGGGAAAGAGCAAGGGGCAGCGGCTGTGTGGAACAAAACACTATTCCTCAGGGGTGTGAGCGTTACGAGATGAGTCGTATACAAGTTATACTTGGTTGCTAGTGACCGTGTGGCCGAATCGATAAGGCGTCGGACTTCGGATCTGAAGATTACAGGTTCGAATGCTGTCACGCTCGGTTTTTTTCCAGTTCTGAAAAAGAAACATACCGTTTTAATGTAGCAATTGAGCAGTACGAAACCGTCTGAATGTTTCTGTTGACCATTTTCTGCTTGGAGATGCTCTTGAGCTTGAAACACACACAACAAGACCGGTGTTAACTAGCGAAATGGTCGGCAGAGTGCCGTCACCGCGAGTTTTGACTGGCACTTGCACATCTAAAACAACGTCGGAAAGTAACTCGTTCGGCTTTTGAGTCACATCAAGTATGTGTGTTAATTTTGACGCCCCTAGCTCTGCAGGTTGTCATGCAATTCCTTTACCTCTCAGAAATGATTATGAAATAAAACTGAAGTAAGTGACGAGTGTGACGTTACTAAAACATTAGGCAGCATGGAGAGATTCTGTATGGGACCACCCAACCCAAACAAGTTCTGTGTGACGTGCTAACCCTTCAGGTATTCACTGAGGCAGCCGGCTAGCTCAGTCGGTAGAGCATGATATTCTTAATCTCAGGGTCGAGGGTTCGAGCCCCACGCTGGGAGGAACGGAATTTTGTTCCGCTGCAGATGTAAATTACCGTTTTTCTGATTAACGTGATGTAATGGAAATAGCAACTTTTAACTGTGCCTACGTCTCTGTCAGTCGCAAGAAAACTGTATTTGAAGGTAAAGGTGATTTTGTAGACATGTGTGAAAGACATGTTCTGAAATGCAAGTGTTGTTGTTTGGAGAGCACATCGGTTATATGTCAGATGTGTAGCCAAGCAGTAATGGATCGCCATAGCTGCAAATAGTAGTCGGTAATATGAAGTGTTGTCAGCTCAAGTCTGATGATCCAGACGACCGTAAGGACGAAGTACGCAAGAGTACCGCTAGACCGCGCCTCTTTAGCTCAGTAGTAGAGCACTGGTCTAGTAAACCTGGGGTCGTGAGTTCCCATCCTCAGAGGAGGAAGACGAATTTTGGAAATCAGTTGCGCGTCGTGGCCGTATAGCAAACAGTATCTGTGATGACGAACAATTAGCGAGAAGCTTTTTATTAAGAATTACGCTCAGATGTGATTAAGGCGAATGGCGCAGATAAAGCATTTGCCAAAGCGGTACAGCATAAGGTGGGACGAGGCAGTCTGAATTACATTTTATAGATGAATTTCTCACATATCTCAGAGCCTCTCGCGGTCGTCGACGTCGTCGTCGTCGTCGTCGTCGTCGCCGCCGCTTCTGCAGAAGTAGCAAATGGCCATGGTAGCAAATGCGGCGAGGGACGCCCTGCCTTCGATTCCGAATGCACAAAGTGTGTGGTCTTGTTTCCCAGTCTATATTTGGTCGGTCTCGTAAGAGGTTGAATGTAACGTATGGGTGGGAAAGAGCAAGGGGCAGCGGCTGTGTGGAACGAAAACACTATTCTTCAGGGGTGTGAGCGTTACGGGATGAGTCGTATACAAGTTATACTTGGTCGCTTGTGACCGTGTGGCCGAATGGATAAGGCGTCGGACTTCGGATTTGAAGATTACAGTTTCGAATGCTGTCACGCTCGGTTTTTTTCCAGTTCTGAAAAAGGAAACATACCGTTTTAATGTAGCAATTGAGCAGTACGAAACCGTCTGAATGTTTCTGTTGACCATTTTCTGCTTGGAGATGCTCTTGAGCTTGAAACACACACAACAAGACCGGTGTTAACTAGCGAAATGGTCGGCAGAGTGCCGTCACCGCGAGTTTTGACTGGCACTTGCACATCTAAAACAACGTCGGAAAGTAACTCGTTCGGCTTTTGAGTCACATCAAGTATGTGTGTTAATTTTGACGCCACTAGCTCTGCAGGTTGACATGCAATTCCTTTACCTCTCAGAAATGATTATGAAATAAAACTGAAGTACGTGACGAGTGTGACGTTAGGAAAACATTAGGCAGCATGGAGAGATTCTGTATGGGACCACCCAACCCAAACGAGTACTGTGTGACGTGCTAACCCGCAGGTATTCACTGAGACAGCCGGCTAGCTCAGTCGGTAGAGCATGATATGCTTAACCTAAGGGTCCAGGGTTCGAGCCCCACGCTGGGCGGAACGGAATTTTGTTCCGCTGCAGATGTAAATTACCGTTTTTCTGATTAACGTGATGTAATGAAAATGGCAACTTTTAACTTTGCCTACGTCTCTGTCAGTCGCAAGAAAACTGTATTTGAAGGTAAAGGTGATTTTGTAGACATGTGTGAAAGACATGTTCTGAAATACAAGTGTTTTTGTTTGGAGAGCACATCGGTTACGTGTCAGATGTGTAGCCAAGCAGTAATGGATCGCCATAGCTGCAAATAGTAGTCGGTAATATGAAGTGTTGTCAGCTCAAGTCTGATGACCCAGACGACCGTAAGAACGAAGTACGCAAGAGTACCACTAGGCCGCGCCTCTTTAGCTCAGTGGTAGAGCACTGGTCTAGTAAACCAGGGGTCGTCAGTTCCCATACTCAGAGGAGGAAGACGAATTTTGGAAATCAGTTGCGCGTCGTGGCCGTATAGCAAACAGTATCTGTGATGACGAACAATTAGCGACAAGCGTTTTATTAAGAATTACGCTCAGATGTGATTAAGGCGAATGGCGCAGATAAAGCATTTGCCAAAGCGGTACAGCATAAGGTGGGACGAGGCAGTCTGAATTACATTTTATAGATGAATTTCTCACATATCTCAGAGCCTCTCGCGGTCGTCGTCGTCGTCGTCGCCGCCGCCGCCGCTTCTGCAGAAGTAGCAAATGGCCATGGTAGCAAATGCGGCGAGGGACGCCCTGCCTTCGATTCCGAATGCACAAAGTGTGTGGTCTTGTTTCCCAGTCTATATTTGGTCGGTCTCGTAAGAGGTTGTGTGTAACGTTTGGGTGGGAAAGAGCAAGGGGCAGCGGCTGTGTGGAACGAAAACACTAGTCCTCAGGGGTGTGAGCGTTACGAGATGAGTCGTATACAAGTTATACTTGGTCGCTTGTGACCGTGTGGCCGAATGGATAAGGCGTCGGACTTCGTATCTGAAGATTACAGGTTGGAATGCTGTCACGCTCGGTTTTTTTCCAGTTCTGAAAAAGAAACATACCGTTTTAATGTAGCAATTGAGCAGTACGAAACCGTCTGAATGTTTCTGTTGACCATTTTCTGCTTGGAGATGCTCTTGAGCTTGAAACACACACAACAAGACCGCTGTTAACTAGCGAAATGGTCGGCAGAGTGCCGTCACCGCGAGTTTTGACTGGCACTTGCACATCTAAACAACGGCCGAATGCAACTTGTTCGGCTTTTGAGTCACATCAAGTATGTGTGTTAATTTTGACGCCACTAGCTCTGCAGGTTGTCATGCAATTCCTTTACCTCTCAGAAATGATTATGAAATAAAACTGAAGTACGTGACGAGTGTGACGTTAGGAAAACATTAGGCAGCATGGAGAGATTCTGTATGGGACCACCCAACCCAAACGAGTACTGTGTGACGTGCTAACCCGTAGGTATTCTCCGAGGCAGCCGGGTAGCTCAGTCGGTAGAGCATGATATTCTTAATCTCAGGGTCGAGGGTTCGAGCCCCACGCTGGGCGGAACGGTATTTTGTTCCGCTGCAGATGTAAACTACCGTTTTTCTGATTAACGTGATGTAATGGAAATAGCAACTTTTAACTTTGCCTACATCTCTGTCAGTCGCAAGAAAACTGTATTTGAAGGTAAAGGTGATTTTGTAGACATGTGTGAAAGACATGTTCTGAAATGCAAGTGTTGTTGTTTGGAGAGCACATCGGATACGTGTCAGATGTGTAGCCAAGCAGTAATGGATCGCCATAGCTGCAAGTAGTAGTCGGTAATATGAAGTGTTGTCAGCTCAAGTCTGATGATCCAGACGACCGTAAGGACGAAGTACACAAGAGTACCGCTAGGCCGCGCCTCTTTAGCTCAGTGGTAAGGCACTGGTCTAGTAAACCAGGGGTCGTGAGTTCCCATCCTCAGAGGAGGAAGACGAATTTTGGAAATCCGTTGCGCGTCGTGGCCGTATAGCAAACAGTATCTGTGATGACGAACAATTAGCGACAAGCGTTTTATTAAGAATTACGCTCAGATGTGATTAAGGCGAATGGCGCAGATAAAGCATTTGCCAAAGCGGTACAGCATAAGGTGGGACGAGGCAGTCTGAATTACATTTTATAGATGAATTTCTCACATATCTCAGAGCCTCTCGCGGTCGTCGTCGTCGTCGTCGTCGTCGTCGTCGTCGCCGCCGCTTCTGCAGAAGTAGCAAATGGCCATGGTAGCAAATGCGGCGAGGGACGCCCTGCCTTCGATTCCGAATGCACAAAGTGTGTGGTCTTGTTTCCCAGTCTATATTTGGTCGGTCTCGTAAGAGGTTGAATGTAACGTATGGGTGGGAAAGAGCAAGGGGCAGCGGCTGTGTGGAACGAAAACACTATTCTTCAGGGGTGTGAGCGTTACGGGATGAGTCGTATACAAGTTATACTTGGTCGCTTGTGACCGTGTGGCCGAATGGATAAGGCGTCGGACTTCGGATCTGAAGATTACAGTTTCGAATGCTGTCACGCTCGGTTTTTTTCCAGTTCTGAAAAAGGAAACATACCGTTTTAATGTAGCAATTGAGCAGTACGAAACCGTCTGAATGTTTCTGTTGACCATTTTCTGCTTGGAGATGCTCTTGAGCTTGAAACACACACAACAAGACCGGTGTTAACTAGCGAAATGGTCGGCAGAGTGCCGTCACCGCGAGGTTTGACTGGCACTTGCACATCTAAAACAACGTCGGAAAGTAACTCGTTCGGCTTTTGAGTCACATCAAGTATGTGTGTTAATTTTGACGCCACTAGCTCTGCAGGTTGTCATGCAATTCCTTTACCTCTCAGAAATGATTATGAAATAAAACTGAAGTACGTGACGAGTGTGACGTTAGGAAAACATTAGGCAGCATGGAGAGATTCTGTATGGGACCACCCAACCCAAACGAGTACTGTGTGACGTGCTAACCCGCAGGTATTCTCCGAGGCAGCCGGCTAGCTCAGTCGGTAGAGCATGATATGCTTAACCTCAGGGTCGAGGGTTCGAGACCCACGCTGGGCGGAACGGAATTTTGTTCCGCTGCAGATGTAAATTACCGTTTTTCTGATTAACGTGATGTAATGAAAATGGCAACTTTTAACTTTGCCTACGTCTCTGTCAGTCGCAAGAAAACTGTATTTGAAGGTAAAGGTGATTTTGTAGACATGTGTGAAAGACATGTTCTGAAATACAAGTGCTTTTGTTTGGAGAGCACATCGGTTACCTGTCAGATGTGTAGCCAAGCAGTAATGGATCGCCATAGCTGCAAATAGTAGTCGGTAATATGAAGTGTTGTCAGCTCAAGTCTGATGACCCAGACGACCGTAAGAACGAAGTACGCAAGAGTACGACTAGGCCGCGCCTCTTTAGCTCAGTGGTAGAGCACTGGTCTAGTAAACCAGGGGTCTTCAGTTCCCATCCTCAGAGGAGGAAGACGAATTTTGGAAATCAGTTGCGCGTCGTGGCCGTATAGCAAACAGTATCTGTGATGACGAACAATTAGCGACAAGCGTTTTATTAAGAATTACGCTCAGATGTGATTAAGGCGAATGGCGCAGATAAAGCATTTGCCAAAGCGGTACAGCATAAGGTGGGACGAGGCAGTCTGAATTACATTTTATAGATGAATTTCTCACATATCTCAGAGCCTCTCGCGGTCGTCGTCGTCGTCGTCGCCGCCGCCGCCGCTTCTGCAGAAGTAGCAAATGGCCATGGTAGCAAATGCGGCGAGGGACGCCCTGCCTTCGATTCCGAATGCACAAAGTGTGTGGTCTTGTTTCCCAGTCTATATTTGGTCGGTCTCGTAAGAGGTTGTGTGTAACGTTTGGGTGGGAAAGAGCAAGGGGCAGCGGCTGTGTGGAACGAAAACACTAGTCCTCAGGGGTGTGAGCGTTACGAGATGAGTCGTATACAAGTTATACTTGGTCGCTTGTGACCGTGTGGCCGAATGGATAAGGCGTCGGACTTCGGATCTGAAGATTACAGTTTCGAATGCTGTCACGCTCGGTTTTTTTCCAGTTCTGAAAAAGAAACATACCGTTTTAATGTAGCAATTGAGCAGTACGAAACCGTCTGAATGTTTCTGTTGACCATTTTCTGCTTGGAGATGCTCTTGAGCTTGAAACACACACAACAAGACCGGTGTTAACTAGCGAAATGGTCGGCAGAGTGCCGTCACCGCGAGTTTTGACTGGCACTTGCACATCTAAACAACGGCCGAAAGCAACTTGTTCGGCTTTTGAGTCACATCAAGTATGTGTGTTAATTTTGACGCCACTAGCTCTGCAGGTTGTCATGCAATTCCTTTACCTCTCAGAAATGATTATGAAATAAAACTGAAGTACGTGACGAGTGTGACGTTAGGAAAACATTAGGCAGCATGGAGAGATTCTGTATGGGACCACCCAACCCAAACGAGTACTGTGTGACGTGCTAACCCGTAGGTATTCTCCGAGGCAGCCGGGTAGCTCAGTCGGTAGAGCATGATATTCTTAATCTCAGGGTCGAGGGTTCGAGCCCCACGCTGGGCGGAACGGTATTTTGTTCCGCTGCAGATGTAAACTACCGTTTTTCTGATTAACGTGATGTAATGGAAATAGCAACTTTTAACTTTGCCTACATCTCTGTCAGTCGCAAGAAAACTGTATTTGAAGGTAAAGGTGATTTTGTAGACATGTGTGAAAGACATGTTCTGAAATGCAAGTGTTGTTGTTTGGAGAGCACATCGGATACGTGTCAGATGTGTAGCCAAGCAGTAATGGATCGCCATAGCTGCAAGTAGTAGTCGGTAATATGAAGTGTTGTCAGCTCAAGTCTGATGATCCAGACGACCGTAAGGACGAAGTACACAAGAGTACCGCTAGGCCGCGCCTCTTTAGCTCAGTAGTAGAGCACTGGTCTAGTAAACCAGCGGTCGTGAGTTCCCATCCTCAGAGGAGGAAGACGAATTTTGGAAATCAGTTGCGCGTCGTGGCCGTATAGCAAACAGTATCTGTGATGACGAACAATTAGCGACAAGCGTTTTATTAAGAATTACGCTCAGATGTGATTAAGGCGAATGGCGCAGATAAAGCATTTGCCAAAGCGGTACAGCATAAGATGGGACGAGGCAGTCTGAATTACATTTTATAGATGAATTTCTCACATATCTCAGAGCCTCTCGCGGTCGTCGACGTCGTCGTCGTCGTCGTCGTCGTCGCCGCCGCTTCTGCAGAAGTAGCAAATGGCCATGGTAGCAAATGCGGCGAGGGACGCCCTGCCTTCGATTCCGAATGCACAAAGTGTGTGGTCTTGTTTCCCAGTCTATATTTGGTCGGTCTCGTAAGAGGTTGAATGTAACGTATGGGTGGGAAAGAGCAAGGGGCAGCGGCTGTGTGGAACGAAAACACTATTCTTCAGGGGTGTGAGCGTTACGGGATGAGTCGTATACAAGTTATACTTGGTCGCTTGTGACCGTGTGGCCGAATGGATAAGGCGTCGGACTTCGGATTTGAAGATTACAGTTTCGAATGCTGTCACGCTCGGTTTTTTTCCAGTTCTGAAAAAGGAAACATACCGTTTTAATGTAGCAATTGAGCAGTACGAAACCGTCTGAATGTTTCTGTTGACCATTTTCTGCTTGGAGATGCTCTTGAGCTTGAAACACACACAACAAGACCGGTGTTAACTAGCGAAATGGTCGGCAGAGTGCCGTCACCGCGAGTTTTGACTGGCACTTCCACATCTAAAACAACGTCGGAAAGTAACTCGTTCGGCTTTTGAGTCACATCAAGTATGTGTGTTAATTTTGACGCCACTAGCTCTGCAGGTTGACATGCAATTCCTTTACCTCTCAGAAATGATTATGAAATAAAACTGAAGTACGTGACGAGTGTGACGTTAGGAAAACATTAGGCAGCATGGAGAGATTCTGTATGGGACCACCCAACCCAAACGAGTACTGTGTGACGTGCTAACCCGCAGGTATTCACTGAGGCAGCCGGCTAGCTCAGTCGGTAGAGCATGATATGCTTAACCTCAGGGTCCAGGGTTCGAGCCCCACGCTGGGCGGAACGGAATTTTGTTCCGCTGCAGATGTAAATTACCGTTTTTCTGATTAACGTGATGTAATGAAAATGGCAACTTTTAACTTTGCCTACGTCTCTGTCAGTCGCAAGAAAACTGTATTTGAAGGTAAAGGTGATTTTGTAGACATGTGTGAAAGACATGTTCTGAAATACAAGTGTTTTTGTTTGGAGAGCACATCGGTTACGTGTCAGATGTGTAGCCAAGCAGTAATGGATCGCCATAGCTGCAAATAGTAGTCGGTAATATGAAGTGTTGTCAGCTCAAGTCTGATGACCCAGACGACCGTAAGAACGAAGTACGCAAGAGTACCACTAGGCCGCGCCTCTTTAGCTCAGTGGTAGAGCACTGGTCTAGTAAACCAGGGGTCGTCAGTTCCCATACTCAGAGGAGGAAGACGAATTTTGGAAATCAGTTGCGCGTCGTGGCCGTATAGCAAACAGTATCTGTGATGACGAACAATTAGCGACAAGCGTTTTATTAAGAATTACGCTCAGATGTGATTAAGGCGAATGGCGCAGATAAAGCATTTGCCAAAGCGGTACAGCATAAGGTGGGACGAGGCAGTCTGAATTACATTTTATAGATGAATTTCTCACATATCTCAGAGCCTCTCGCGGTCGTCGTCGTCGTCGTCGTCGCCGCCGCCGCCGCTTCTGCAGAAGTAGCAAATGGCCATGGTAGCAAATGCGGCGAGGGACGCCCTGCCTTCGATTCCGAATGCACAAAGTGTGTGGTCTTGTTTCCCAGTCTATATTTGGTCGGTCTCGTAAGAGGTTGAATGTAACGTATGGGTGGGAAAGAGCAAGGGGCAGCGGCTGTGTGGAACGAAAACACTATTCTTCAGGGGTGTGAGCGTTACGGGATGAGTCGTATACAAGTTATACTTGGTCGCTTGTGACCGTGTGGCCGAATGGATAAGGCGTCGGACTTCGGATTTGAAGATTACAGTTTCGAATGCTGTCACGCTCGGTTTTTTTCCAGTTCTGAAAAAGGAAACATACCGTTTTAATGTAGCAATTGAGCAGTACGAAACCGTCTGAATGTTTCTGTTGACCATTTTCTGCTTGGAGATGCTCTTGAGCTTGAAACACACACAACAAGACCGGTGTTAACTAGCGAAATGGTCGGCAGAGTGCCGTCACCGCGAGTTTTGACTGGCACTTCCACATCTAAAACAACGTCGGAAAGTAACTCGTTCGGCTTTTGAGTCACATCAAGTATGTGTGTTAATTTTGACGCCACTAGCTCTGCAGGTTGACATGCAATTCCTTTACCTCTCAGAAATGATTATGAAATAAAACTGAAGTACGTGACGAGTGTGACGTTAGGAAAACATTAGGCAGCATGGAGAGATTCTGTATGGGACCACCCAACCCAAACGAGTACTGTGTGACGTGCTAACCCGCAGGTATTCACTGAGGCAGCCGGCTAGCTCAGTCGGTAGAGCATGATATGCTTAACCTCAGGGTCCAGGGTTCGAGCCCCACGCTGGGCGGAACGGAATTTTGTTCCGCTGCAGATGTAAATTACCGTTTTTCTGATTAACGTGATGTAATGAAAATGGCAACTTTTAACTTTGCCTACGTCTCTGTCAGTCGCAAGAAAACTGTATTTGAAGGTAAAGGTGATTTTGTAGACATGTGTGAAAGACATGTTCTGAAATACAAGTGTTTTTGTTTGGAGAGCACATCGGTTACGTGTCAGATGTGTAGCCAAGCAGTAATGGATCGCCATAGCTGCAAATAGTAGTCGGTAATATGAAGTGTTGTCAGCTCAAGTCTGATGACCCAGACGACCGTAAGAACGAAGTACGCAAGAGTACCACTAGGCCGCGCCTCTTTAGCTCAGTGGTAGAGCACTGGTCTAGTAAACCAGGGGTCGTCAGTTCCCATACTCAGAGGAGGAAGACGAATTTTGGAAATCAGTTGCGCGTCGTGGCCGTATAGCAAACAGTATCTGTGATGACGAACAATTAGCGACAAGCGTTTTATTAAGAATTACGCTCAGATGTGATTAAGGCGAATGGCGCAGATAAAGCATTTGCCAAAGCGGTACAGCATAAGGTGGGACGAGGCAGTCTGAATTACATTTTATAGATGAATTTCTCACATATCTCAGAGCCTCTCGCGGTCGTCGTCGTCGTCGTCGCCGCCGCCGCCGCTTCTGCAGAAGTAGCAAATGGCCATGGTAGCAAATGCGGCGAGGGACGCCCTGCCTTCGATTCCGAATGCACAAAGTGTGTGGTCTTGTTTCCCAGTCTATATTTGGTCGGTCTCGTAAGAGGTTGTGTGTAACGTTTGGGTGGGAAAGAGCAAGGGGCAGCGGCTGTGTGGAACGAAAACACTAGTCCTCAGGGGTGTGAGCGTTACGAGATGAGTCGTATACAAGTTATACTTGGTCGCTTGTGACCGTGTGGCCGAATGGATAAGGCGTCGGACTTCGTATCTGAAGATTACAGGTTGGAATGCTGTCACGCTCGGTTTTTTTCCAGTTCTGAAAAAGAAACATACCGTTTTAATGTAGCAATTGAGCAGTACGAAACCGTCTGAATGTTTCTGTTGACCATTTTCTGCTTGGAGATGCTCTTGAGCTTGAAACACACACAACAAGACCGCTGTTAACTAGCGAAATGGTCGGCAGAGTGCCGTCACCGCGAGTTTTGACTGGCACTTGCACATCTAAACAACGGCCGAAAGCAACTTGTTCGGCTTTTGAGTCACATCAAGTATGTGTGTTAATTTTGACGCCACTAGCTCTGCAGGTTGTCATGCAATTCCTTTACCTCTCAGAAATGATTATGAAATAAAACTGAAGTACGTGACGAGTGTGACGTTAGGAAAACATTAGGCAGCATGGAGAGATTCTGTATGGGACCACCCAACCCAAACGAGTACTGTGTGACGTGCTAACCCGTAGGTATTCTCCGAGGCAGCCGGGTAGCTCAGTCGGTAGAGCATGATATTCTTAATCTCAGGGTCGAGGGTTCGAGCCCCACGCTGGGCGGAACGGTATTTTGTTCCGCTGCAGATGTAAACTACCGTTTTTCTGATTAACGTGATGTAATGGAAATAGCAACTTTTAACTTTGCCTACATCTCTGTCAGTCGCAAGAAAACTGTATTTGAAGGTAAAGGTGATTTTGTAGACATGTGTGAAAGACATGTTCTGAAATGCAAGTGTTGTTGTTTGGAGAGCACATCGGATACGTGTCAGATGTGTAGCCAAGCAGTAATGGATCGCCATAGCTGCAAGTAGTAGTCGGTAATATGAAGTGTTGTCAGCTCAAGTCTGATGATCCAGACGACCGTAAGGACGAAGTACACAAGAGTACCGCTAGGCCGCGCCTCTTTAGCTCAGTAGTAGAGCACTGGTCTAGTAAACCAGCGGTCGTGAGTTCCCATCCTCAGAGGAGGAAGACGAATTTTGGAAATCAGTTGCGCGTCGTGGCCGTATAGCAAACAGTATCTGTGATGACGAACAATTAGCGACAAGCGTTTTATTAAGAATTACGCTCAGATGTGATTAAGGCGAATGGCGCAGATAAAGCATTTGCCAAAGCGGTACAGCATAAGATGGGACGAGGCAGTCTGAATTACATTTTATAGATGAATTTCTCACATATCTCAGAGCCTCTCGCGGTCGTCGACGTCGTCGTCGTCGTCGTCGTCGTCGCCGCCGCTTCTGCAGAAGTAGCAAATGGCCATGGTAGCAAATGCGGCGAGGGACGCCCTGCCTTCGATTCCGAATGCACAAAGTGTGTGGTCTTGTTTCCCAGTCTATATTTGGTCGGTCTCGTAAGAGGTTGAATGTAACGTATGGGTGGGAAAGAGCAAGGGGCAGCGGCTGTGTGGAACGAAAACACTATTCTTCAGGGGTGTGAGCGTTACGGGATGAGTCGTATACAAGTTATACTTGGTCGCTTGTGACCGTGTGGCCGAATGGATAAGGCGTCGGACTTCGGATTTGAAGATTACAGTTTCGAATGCTGTCACGCTCGGTTTTTTTCCAGTTCTGAAAAAGGAAACATACCGTTTTAATGTAGCAATTGAGCAGTACGAAACCGTCTGAATGTTTCTGTTGACCATTTTCTGCTTGGAGATGCTCTTGAGCTTGAAACACACACAACAAGACCGGTGTTAACTAGCGAAATGGTCGGCAGAGTGCCGTCACCGCGAGTTTTGACTGGCACTTCCACATCTAAAACAACGTCGGAAAGTAACTCGTTCGGCTTTTGAGTCACATCAAGTATGTGTGTTAATTTTGACGCCACTAGCTCTGCAGGTTGACATGCAATTCCTTTACCTCTCAGAAATGATTATGAAATAAAACTGAAGTACGTGACGAGTGTGACGTTAGGAAAACATTAGGCAGCATGGAGAGATTCTGTATGGGACCACCCAACCCAAACGAGTACTGTGTGACGTGCTAACCCGCAGGTATTCACTGAGGCAGCCGGCTAGCTCAGTCGGTAGAGCATGATATGCTTAACCTCAGGGTCCAGGGTTCGAGCCCCACGCTGGGCGGAACGGAATTTTGTTCCGCTGCAGATGTAAATTACCGTTTTTCTGATTAACGTGATGTAATGAAAATGGCAACTTTTAACTTTGCCTACGTCTCTGTCAGTCGCAAGAAAACTGTATTTGAAGGTAAAGGTGATTTTGTAGACATGTGTGAAAGACATGTTCTGAAATACAAGTGTTTTTGTTTGGAGAGCACATCGGTTACGTGTCAGATGTGTAGCCAAGCAGTAATGGATCGCCATAGCTGCAAATAGTAGTCGGTAATATGAAGTGTTGTCAGCTCAAGTCTGATGACCCAGACGACCGTAAGAACGAAGTACGCAAGAGTACCACTAGGCCGCGCCTCTTTAGCTCAGTGGTAGAGCACTGGTCTAGTAAACCAGGGGTCGTCAGTTCCCATCCTCAGAGGAGGAAGACGAATTTTGGAAATCAGTTGCGCGTCGTGGCCGTATAGCAAACAGTATCTGTGATGACGAACAATTAGCGACAAGCGTTTTATTAAGAATTACGCTCAGATGTGATTAAGGCGAATGGCGCAGATAAAGCATTTGCCAAAGCGGTACAGCATAAGGTGGGACGAGGCAGTCTGAATTACATTTTATAGATGAATTTCTCACATATCTCAGAGCCTCTCGCGGTCGTCGTCGTCGTCGTCGCCGCCGCCGCCGCTTCTGCAGAAGTAGCAAATGGCCATGGTAGCAAATGCGGCGAGGGACGCCCTGCCTTCGATTCCGAATGCACAAAGTGTGTGGTCTTGTTTCCCAGTCTATATTTGGTCGGTCTCGTAAGAGGTTGTGTGTAACGTTTGGGTGGGAAAGAGCAAGGGGCAGCGGCTGTGTGGAACGAAAACACTAGTCCTCAGGGGTGTGAGCGTTACGAGATGAGTCGTATACAAGTTATACTTGGTCGCTAGTGACCGTGTGGCCGAATGGATAAGGCGTCGGACTTCGGATCTGAAGATTACAGTTTCGAATGCTGTCACGCTCGGTTTTTTTCCAGTTCTGAAAAAGAAACATACCGTTTTAATGTAGCAATTGAGCAGTACGAAACCGTCTGAATGTTTCTGTTGACCATTTTCTGCTTGGAGATGCTCTTGAGCTTGAAACACACACAACAAGACCGGTGTTAACTAGCGAAATGGTCGGCAGAGTGCCGTCACCGCGAGTTTTGACTGGCACTTGCACATCTAAACAACGGCCGAATGCAACTTGTTCGGCTTTTGAGTCACATCAAGTATGTGTGTTAATTTTGACGCCACTAGCTCTGCAGGTTGTCATGCAATTCCTTTACCTCTCAGAAATGATTATGAAATAAAACTGAAGTACGTGACGAGTGTGACGTTAGGAAAACATTAGGCAGCATGGAGAGATTCTGTATGGGACCACCCAACCCAAACGAGTACTGTGTGACGTGCTAACCCGTAGGTATTCTCCGAGGCAGCCGGGTAGCTCAGTCGGTAGAGCATGATATTCTTAATCTCAGGGTCGAGGGTTCGAGCCCCACGCTGGGCGGAACGGTATTTTGTTCCGCTGCAGATGTAAACTACCGTTTTTCTGATTAACGTGATGTAATGGAAATAGCAACTTTTAACTTTGCCTACATCTCTGTCAGTCGCAAGAAAACTGTATTTGAAGGTAAAGGTGATTTTGTAGACATGTGTGAAAGACATGTTCTGAAATGCAAGTGTTGTTGTTTGGAGAGCACATCGGATACGTGTCAGATGTGTAGCCAAGCAGTAATGGATCGCCATAGCTGCAAGTAGTAGTCGGTAATATGAAGTGTTGTCAGCTCAAGTCTGATGATCCAGACGACCGTAAGGACGAAGTACACAAGAGTACCGCTAGGCCGCGCCTCTTTAGCTCAGTGGTAAGGCACTGGTCTAGTAAACCAGGGGTCGTGAGTTCCCATCCTCAGAGGAGGAAGACGAATTTTGGAAATCCGTTGCGCGTCGTGGCCGTATAGCAAACAGTATCTGTGATGACGAACAATTAGCGACAAGCGTTTTATTAAGAATTACGCTCAGATGTGATTAAGGCGAATGGCGCAGATAAAGCATTTGCCAAAGCGGTACAGCATAAGGTGGGACGAGGCAGTCTGAATTACATTTTATAGATGAATTTCTCACATATCTCAGAGCCTCTCGCGGTCGTCGTCGTCGTCGTCGTCGCCGCCGCCGCTTCTTCAGAAGTAGCAAATGGCCATGGTAGCAAATGCGGCGAGGGACGCCCTGCCTTCGATTCCGAATGCACAAAGTGTGTGGTCTTGTTTCCCAGTCTATATTTGGTCGGTCTCGTAAGAGGTTGAATGTAACGTATGGGTGGGAAAGAGCAAGGGGCAGCGGCTGTGTGGAACAAAACACTATTCCTCAGGGGTGTGAGCGTTACGAGATGAGTCGTATACAAGTTATACTTGGTCGCTTGTGACCGTGTGGCCAAATCGATAAGGCGTCGGACTTCGGATCTGAAGATTACAGGTTCGAATGCTGTCACACTCGGTTTTTTTCCAGTTCTGAAAAAGAAACATACCGTTTTAATGTAGCAATTGAGCAGTACGAAACCGTCTGAATGTTTCTGTTGACCATTTTCTGCTTGGAGATGCTCTTGAGCTTGAAACACACACAACAAGACCGGTGTTAACTAGCGAAATGGTCGGCAGAGTGCCGTCACCGCGAGTTTTGACTGGCACTTGCACATCTAAAACAACGTCGGAAAGTAACTCGTTCGGCTTTTGAGTCACATCAAGTATGTGTGTTAATTTTGACGCCCCTAGCTCTGCAGGTTGTCATGCAATTCCTTTACCTCTCAGAAATGATTATGAAATAAAACTGAAGTACGTGACGAGTGTGACGTTAGGAAAACATTAGGCAGCATGGAGAGATTCTGTATGGGACCACCCAACCCAAACGAGTACTGTGTGACGTGCTAACCCGCAGGTATTCACTGAGGCAGCCGGCTAGCTCAGTCGGTAGAGCATGATATGCTTAACCTCAGGGTCCAGGGTTCGAGCCCCACGCTGGGCGGAACGGAATTTTGTTCCGCTGCAGATGTAAATTACCGTTTTTCTGATTAACGTGATGTAATGAAAATGGCAACTTTTAACTTTGCCTACGTCTCTGTCAGTCGCAAGAAAACTGTATTTGAAGGTAAAGGTGATTTTGTAGACATGTGTGAAAGACATGTTCTGAAATACAAGTGTTTTTGTTTGGAGAGCACATCGGTTACGTGTCAGATGTGTAGCCAAGCAGTAATGGATCGCCATAGCTGCAAATAGTAGTCGGTAATATGAAGTGTTGTCAGCTCAAGTCTGATGACCCAGACGACCGTAAGAACGAAGTACGCAAGAGTACCACTAGGCCGCGCCTCTTTAGCTCAGTGGTAGAGCACTGGTCTAGTAAACCAGGGGTCGTCAGTTCCCATCCTCAGAGGAGGAAGACGAATTTTGGAAATCAGTTGCGCGTCGTGGCCGTATAGCAAACAGTATCTGTGATGACGAACAATTAGCGACAAGCGTTTTATTAAGAATTACGCTCAGATGTGATTAAGGCGAATGGCGCAGATAAAGCATTTGCCAAAGCGGTACAGCATAAGGTGGGACGAGGCAGTCTGAATTACATTTTATAGATGAATTTCTCACATATCTCAGAGCCTCTCGCGGTCGTCGTCGTCGTCGTCGTCGCCGCCGCCGCCGCTTCTGCAGAAGTAGCAAATGGCCATGGTAGCAAATGCGGCGAGGGACGCCCTGCCTTCGATTCCGAATGCACAAAGTGTGTGGTCTTGTTTCCCAGTCTATATTTGGTCGGTCTCGTAAGAGGTTGTGTGTAACGTTTGGGTGGGAAAGAGCAAGGGGCAGCGGCTGTGTGGAACGAAAACACTAGTCCTCAGGGGTGTGAGCGTTACGAGATGAGTCGTATACAAGTTATACTTGGTCGCTTGTGACCGTGTGGCCGAATGGATAAGGCGTCGGACTTCGGATCTGAAGATTACAGTTTCGAATGCTGTCACGCTCGGTTTTTTTCCAGTTCTGAAAAAGAAACATACCGTTTTAATGTAGCAATTGAGCAGTACGAAACCGTCTGAATGTTTCTGTTGACCATTTTCTGCTTGGAGATGCTCTTGAGCTTGAAACACACACAACAAGACCGGTGTTAACTAGCGAAATGGTCGGCAGAGTGCCGTCACCGCGAGTTTTGACTGGCACTTGCACATCTAAACAACGGCCGAAAGCAACTTGTTCGGCTTTTGAGTCACATCAAGTATGTGTGTTAATTTTGACGCCACTAGCTCTGCAGGTTGTCATGCAATTCCTTTACCTCTCAGAAATGATTATGAAATAAAACTGAAGTACGTGACGAGTGTGACCCGCAGGTATTCACTGAGGCAGCCGGCTAGCTCAGTCGGTAGAGCATGATATTCTTAATCTCAGGGTCGAGGGTTCGAGCCCTACGCTGGGAGGAACGGAATTTTGTTCCGCTGCAGATGTAAATTACCGTTTTTCTGATTAAGGTGATGTAATGGAAATAGCAACTTTTAACTGTGCCTACGTCTCTGTCAGTCGCAAGAAAACTGTATTTGAAGGTAAAGGTGATTTTGTAGACATGTGTGAAAGACATGTTCTGAAATGCAAGTGTTGTTGTTTGGAGAGCACATCGGTTATATGTCAGATGTGTAGCCAAGCAGTAATGGATCGCCATAGCTGCAAATAGTAGTCGGTAATATGAAGTGTTGTCAGCTCAAGTCTGATGATCCAGACGACCGTAAGGACGAAGTACGAAAGAGTACCGCTAGACCGCGCCTCTTTAGCTCAGTGGTAGAGCACTGGTCTAGTAAACCAGCGGTCGTGAGTTCCCATCCTCAGAGGAGGAAGACGAATTTTGGAAATCAGTTGCGCGTCGTGGCCGTATAGCAAACAGTATCTGTGATGACGAACAATTAGCGACAAGCGTTTTATTAAGAATTACGCTCAGATGTGATTAAGGCGAATGGCGCAGATAAAGCATTTGCCAAAGCGGTACAGCATAAGATGGGACGAGGCAGTCTGAATTACATTTTATAGATGAATTTCTCACATATCTCAGAGCCTCTCGCGGTCGTCGTCGTCGTCGTCGTCGTCGCCGCCGCTTCTGCAGAAGTAGCAAATGGCCATGGTAGCAAATGCGGCGAGGGACGCCCTGCCTTCGATTCCGAATGCACAAAGTGTGTGGTCTTGTTTCCCAGTCTATATTTGGTCGGTCTCGTAAGAGGTTGAATGTAACGTATGGGTGGGAAAGAGCAAGGGGCAGCGGCTGTGTGGAACGAAAACACTATTCTTCAGGGGTGTGAGCGTTACGGGATGAGTCGTATACAAGTTATACTTGGTCGCTTGTGACCGTGTGGCCGAATGGATAAGGCGTCGGACTTCGGATCTGAAGATTACAGTTTCGAATGCTGTCACGCTCGGTTTTTTTCCAGTTCTGAAAATGAAACATACCGTTTTAATGTAGCAATTGAGCAGTACGAAACCGTCTGGATGTTTCTGTTGACCATTTTCTGCTTGGAGATGCTCTTGAGCTTGAAACACACACAACAAGACCGGTGTTAACTAGCGAAATGGTCGGCAGAGTGCCGTCACCGCGAGTTTTGACTGGCACTTGCACATCTAAACAACGGCCGAAAGCAACTTGTTCGGCTTTTGAGTCACATCAAGTATGTGTGTTAATTTTGACGCCACTAGCTCTGCAGGTTGTCATGCAATTCCTTTACCTCTCAGAAATGATTATGAAATAAAACTGAAGTACGTGACGAGTGTGACGTTAGGAAAACATTAGGCAGCATGGAGAGATTCTGTATGGGACCACCCAACCCAAACGAGTACTGTGTGACGTGCTAACCCGTAGGTATTCTCCGAGGCAGCCGGGTAGCTCAGTCGGTAGAGCATGATATTCTTAATCTCAGGGTCGAGGGTTCGAGCCCCACGCTGGGCGGAACGGTATTTTGTTCCGCTGCAGATGTAAACTACCGTTTTTCTGATTAACGTGATGTAATGGAAATAGCAACTTTTAACTTTGCCTACATCTCTGTCAGTCGCAAGAAAACTGTATTTGAAGGTAAAGGTGATTTTGTAGACATGTGTGAAAGACATGTTCTGAAATGCAAGTGTTGTTGTTTGGAGAGCACATCGGATACGTGTCAGATGTGTAGCCAAGCAGTAATGGATCGCCATAGCTGCAAGTAGTAGTCGGTAATATGAAGTGTTGTCAGCTCAAGTCTGATGATCCAGACGACCGTAAGGACGAAGTACACAAGAGTACCGCTAGGCCGCGCCTCTTTAGCTCAGTGGTAAGGCACTGGTCTAGTAAACCAGGGGTCGTGAGTTCCCATCCTCAGAAGAGGAAGACGAATTTTGGAAATCCGTTGCGCGTCGTGGCCGTATAGCAAACAGTATCTGTGATGACGAACAATTAGCGACAAGCGTTTTATTAAGAATTACGCTCAGATGTGATTAAGGCGAATGGCGCAGATAAAGCATTTGCCAAAGCGGTACAGCATAAGGTGGGACGAGGCAGTCTGAATTACATTTTATAGATGAATTTCTCACATATCTCAGAGCCTCTCGCGGTCGTCGTCGTCGTCGTCGTCGCCGCCGCCGCCGCTTCTGCAGAAGTAGCAAATGGCCATGGTAGCAAATGCGGCGAGGGACGCCCTGCCTTCGATTCCGAATGCACAAAGTGTGTGGTCTTGTTTCCCAGTCTATATTTGGTCGGTCTCGGAAGAGGTTGTGTGTAACGTTTGGGTGGGAAAGAGCAAGGGGCAGCGGCTGTGTGGAACGAAAACACTAGTCCTCAGGGGTGTGAGCGTTACGAGATGAGTCGTATACAAGTTATACTTGGTCGCTTGTGACCGTGTGGCCGAATGGATAAGGCGTCGGACTTCGGATCTGAAGATTACAGTTTCGAATGCTGTCACGCTCGGTTTTTTTCCAGTTCTGAAAAAGAAACATACCGTTTTAATGTAGCAATTGAGCAGTACGAAACCGTCTGGATGTTTCTGTTGACCATTTTCTGCTTGGAGATGCTCTTGAGCTTGAAACACACACAACAAGACCGGTGTTAACTAGCGAAATGGTCGGCAGAGTGCCGTCACCGCGAGTTTTGACTGGCACTTGCACATCTAAACAACGGCCGAAAGCAACTTGTTCGGCTTTTGAGTCACATCAAGTATGTGTGTTAATTTTGACGCCACTAGCTCTGCAGGTTGTCATGCAATTCCTTTACCTCTCAGAAATGATTATGAAATAAAACTGAAGTACGTGACGAGTGTGACGTTAGGAAAACATTAGGCAGCATGGAGAGATTCTGTATGGGACCACCCAACCCAAACGAGTACTGTGTGACGTGCTAACCCGTAGGTATTCTCCGAGGCAGCCGGGTAGCTCAGTCGGTAGAGCATGATATTCTTAATCTCAGGGTCGAGGGTTCGAGCCCCACGCTGGGCGGAACGGTATTTTGTTCCGCTGCAGATGTAAACTACCGTTTTTCTGATTAACGTGATGTAATGGAAATAGCAACTTTTAACTTTGCCTACATCTCTGTCAGTCGCAAGAAAACTGTATTTGAAGGTAAAGGTGATTTTGTAGACATGTGTGAAAGACATGTTCTGAAATGCAAGTGTTGTTGTTTGGAGAGCACATCGGATACGTGTCAGATGTGTAGCCAAGCAGTAATGGATCGCCATAGCTGCAAGTAGTAGTCGGTAATATGAAGTGTTGTCAGCTCAAGTCTGATGATCCAGACGACCGTAAGGACGAAGTACACAAGAGTACCGCTAGGCCGCGCCTCTTTAGCTCAGTGGTAAGGCACTGGTCTAGTAAACCAGGGGTCGTGAGTTCCCATCCTCAGAAGAGGAAGACGAATTTTGGAAATCCGTTGCGCGTCGTGGCCGTATAGCAAACAGTATCTGTGATGACGAACAATTAGCGACAAGCGTTTTATTAAGAATTACGCTCAGATGTGATTAAGGCGAATGGCGCAGATAAAGCATTTGCCAAAGCGGTACAGCATAAGGTGGGACGAGGCAGTCTGAATTACATTTTATAGATGAATTTCTCACATATCTCAGAGCCTCTCGCGGTCGTCGTCGTCGTCGTCGTCGTCGCCGCCGCCGCTTCTGCAGAAGTAGCAAATGGCCATGGTAGCAAATGCGGCGAGGGACGCCCTGCCTTCGATTCCGAATGCACAAAGTGTGTGGTCTTGTTTCCCAGTCTATATTTGGTCGGTCTCGTAAGAGGTTGTGTGTAACGTTTGGGTGGGAAAGAGCAAGGGGCAGCGGCTGTGTGGAACGAAAACACTAGTCCTCAGGGGTGTGAGCGTTACGAGATGAGTCGTATACAAGTTATACTTGGTCGCTTGTGACCGTGTGGCCGAATGGATAAGGCGTCGGACTTTGGATCTGAAGATTACAGTTTCGAATGCTGTCACGCTCGGTTTTTTTCCAGTTCTGAAAAAGAAACATACCGTTTTAATGTAGCAATTGAGCAGTACGAAACCGTCTGAATGTTTCTGTTGACCATTTTCTGCTTGGAGATGCTCTTGAGCTTGAAACACACACAACAAGACCGGTGTTAACTAGCGAAATGGTCGGCAGAGTGCCGTCACCGCGAGTTTTGACTGGCACTTGCACATCTAAACAACGGCCGAAAGCAACTTGTTCGGCTTTTGAGTCACATCAAGTATGTGTGTTAATTTTGACGCCACTAGCTCTGCAGGTTGTCATGCAATTCCTTTACCTCTCAGAAATGATTATGAAATAAAACTGAAGTACGTGACGAGTGTGACGTTAGGAAAACATTAGGCAGCATGGAGAGATTCTGTATGGGACCACCCAACCCAAACGAGTACTGTGTGACGTGCTAACCCGTAGGTATTCTCCGAGGCAGCCGGGTAGCTCAGTCGGTAGAGCATGAAATTCTTAATCTCAGGGTCGAGGGTTCGAGCCCCACGCTGGGCGGAACGGTATTTTGTTCCGCTGCAGATGTAAACTACCGTTTTTCTGATTAACGTGATGTAATGGAAATAGCAACTTTTAACTTTGCCTACATCTCTGTCAGTCGCAAAAAAACTGTATTTGAAGGTAAAGGTGATTTTGTAGACATGTGTGAAAGACATGTTCTGAAATGCAAGTGTTGTTGTTTGGAGAGCACATCGGATACGTGTCAGATGTGTAGCCAAGCAGTAATGGATCGCCATAGCTGCAAGTAGTAGTCGGTAATATGAAGTGTTGTCAGCTCAAGTCTGATGATCCAGACGACCGTAAGGACGAAGTACACAAGAGTACGGCTAGGCCGCGCCTCTTTAGCTCAGTGGTAAGGCACTGGTCTAGTAAACCAGGGGTCGTGAGTTCCCATCCTCAGAGGAGGAAGACGAATTTTGGAAATCCGTTGCGCGTCGTGGCCGTATAGCAAACAGTATCTGTGATGACGAACAATTAGCGACAAGCGTTTTATTAAGAATTACGCTCAGATGTGATTAAGGCGAATGGCGCAGATAAAGCATTTGCCAAAGCGGTACAGCATAAGGTGGGACGAGGCAGTCTGAATTACATTTTATAGATGAATTTCTCACATATCTCAGAGCCTCTCGCGGTCGTCGTCGTCGTCGCCGCCGCCGCTTCTGCAGAAGTAGCAAATGGCCATGGTAGCAAATGCGGCGAGGGACGCCCTGCCTTCGATTCCGAATGCACAAAGTGTGTGGTCTTGTTTCCCAGTCTATATTTGGTCGGTCTCGTAAGAGGTTGAATGTAACGTATGGGTGGGAAAGAGCAAGGGGCAGCGGCTGTGTGGAACAAAACACTATTCCTCAGGGGTGTGAGCGTTACGAGATGAGTCGTATACAAGTTATACTTGGTCGCTAGTGACCGTGTGGCCGAATGGATAAGGCGTCGGACTTCGGATCTGAAGATTACAGGTTCGAATGCTGTCACGCTCGGTTTTTTTCCAGTTCTGAAAAAGAAACATACCGTTTTAATGTAGCAATTGAGCAGTACGAAACCGTCTGAATGTTTCTGTTGACCATTTTCTGCTTGGAGATGCTCTTGAGCTTGAAACACACACAACAAGACCGGTGTTAACTAGCGAAATGGTCGGCAGAGTGCCGTCACCGCGAGTTTTGACTGGCACTTCCACATCTAAAACAACGTCGGAAAGTAACTCGTTCGGCTTTTGAGTCACATCAAGTATGTGTGTTAATTTTGACGCCACTAGCTCTGCAGGTTGTCATGCAATTCCTTTACCTCTCAGAAATGATTATGAAATAAAACTGAAGTACGTGACGAGTGTGACGTTACTAAAACATTAGGCAGCATGGAGAGATTCTGTATGGGACCACTCAACCCAAACGAGTTCTGTGTGACGTGCTAACCCGCAGGTACTCACTGAAGCAGCCGGCTAGCTCAGTCGGTAGAGCATGATATTCTTAATCTCAGGGTCGAGGGTTCAACCCCCACGCTGGGAGGAACGGAATTTTGTTCCGCTGCAGATGTAAATTACCGTTTTTCTGATTAACGTGATGTAATGGAAATAGCAACTTTTAACTGTGCCTACGTCTCTGTCAGTCGCAAGATAACTGTATTTGAAGGTAAAGGTGATTTTGTAGACATGTGTGAAAGACATGTTCTGAAATGCAAGTGTTGTTGTTTGGAGAGCACATCGGTTACGTGTCAGATGTGTAGCCAAGCAGTAATGGACCGCCATTGCTGCAAATAGTAGTCGGTAATATGAAGTGTTGTCAGCTCAAGTCTGATGACCCAGACGACCGTAAGGACGAAGTACGCAAGAGTACCGCTAAGCCGCGCCTCTTTAGCTCAGTGGTAAAGCACTGGTCTAATAAACCAGGGGTTGTGAGTTCCCATCCTCAGAGGAGGAAGACGAATTTTGGAAATCAGTTGCGCGTCGTGGCCGTATAGCAAACAGTATCTGTGATGACGAACAATTAGCGACAAGCGTTTTATTAAGAATTACGCTCAGATGTGATTAAGGCGAATGGCGCAGATAAAGCATTTGCCAAAGCGGTACAGCATAAGGTGGGACGAGGCAGTCTGAATTACATTTTATAGATGAATTTCTCACATATCTCAGTGCCTCTCGCGGTCGTCGTCGTCGTCGTTGTCGCCGCCGCCGCCGCCGCCGCCGCTTCTGCAGAAGTAGCAAATGGCCATGGTAGCAAATGCGGCGAGGGACGCCCTGCCTTCGATTCCGAATGCACAAAGTGTGTGGTCTTGTTTCCCAGTCTATATTTGGTCGGTCTCGTAAGAGGTTGAATGTAACGTATGGGTGGGAAAGAGCAAGGGGCAGCGGCTGTGTGGAACAAAACACTATTCCTCAGGGGTGTGGGCGTTACGAGATGAGTCGTATACAAGTTATCCTTGGTCGCTAGTGACCGTGTGGCCGAATGGATAAGACGTCGGACTTCGGATCTGAAGATTACAGGTTCGAATGCTGTCACACTCGGTTTTTTTCCAGTTCTGAAAAAGAAACATACCGTTTTAATGTAGCAATTGAGCAGTACGAAACCGTCTGAATGTTTCTGTTGACCATTTTCTGCTTGGAGATGCTCTTGAGCTTGAAACACACACAACAAGACCGGTGTTAACTAGCGAAATGGTCGGCAGAGTGCCGTCACCGCGAGTTTTGACTGGCACTTGCACATCTAAAACAACGTCGGAAAGTAACTCGTTCGGCTTTTGAGTCACATCAAGTATGTGTGTTAATTTTGACGCCACTAGCTCTGCAGGTTGTCATGCAATTCCTTTACCTCTCAGAAATGATTATGAAATAAAACTGAAGTACGTGGCGAGTGTGACGTTACTAAAGCATTAGGCAGCATGGAGAGATTCTGTATGGGACCACCCAACCCAAACGAGTTCTGTGTGACGTGCTAACCCGCAGGTATTCACTGAGGCAGCCGGCTAGCTCAGTCGGTAGAGCATGATATTCTTAATCTCAGGGTCGAGGGTTCGAGCCCCACGCTGAGAGGAACGGAATTTTGTTCCGCTGCAGATGTAAATTACCGTTTTTCTGATTAACGTGATGTAATGGAAATAGCAACTTTTAACTGTGCCTACGTCTCTGTCAGTCGCAAGATAACTGTATTTGAAGGTAAAGGTGATTTTGTAGACATGTGTGAAAGACATGTTCTGAAATGCAAGTGTTGTTGTTTGGAGAGCACATCGGTTACGTGTCAGATGTGTAGCCAAGCAGTAATGGACCGCCATAGCTGCAAATAGTAGTCGGTAATATGAAGTATTGTCAGCTCAAGTCTGATGACCCAGACGACCGTAAGGACGAAGTACGCAAGAGTACCGCTAGGCCGCGCCTCTTTAGCTCAGTGGTAAAGCACTGGTCTAATAAACCAGGGGTTGTGAGTTCCCATCCTCAGAGGAGGAAGACGAATTTTGGAAATCAGTTGCGCGTCGTGGCCGTATAGCAAACAGTATCTGTGATGACGAACAATTAGCGACAAGCGTTTTATTAAGAATTACGCTCAGATGTGATTAAGGCGAATGGCGCAGATAAAGCATTTGCCAAAGCGGTACAGCATAAGGTGGGACGAGGCAGTCTGAATTACATTTTATAGATGAATTTCTCACATATCTCAGAGCCTCTCGCGGTCATCGTCGTTGTCGTCGTCGTCGCCGCCGCCGCCGCTTCTGCAGAAGTAGCAAATGGCCATGGTAGCAAATGCGGCGAGGGACGCCCTGCCTTCGATTCCGAATGCACAAAGTGTGTGGTCTTGTTTCCCAGTCTATATTTGGTCGGTCTCGTAAGAGGTTGAATGTAACGTATGGGTGGGAAAGAGCAAGGGGCAGCGGCTGTGTGGAACAAAACACTATTCCTCAGGGGTGTGAGCGTTACGAGATGAGTCGTATACAAGTTATATTTGGTCGCTAGTGACCGTGTGGCCGAATGGATAAGGCGTCGGACTTCGGATCTGAAGATTATAGGTTCGAATGCTGTCACGCTCGGTTTTTTTCCAGTTCTGAAAAAGAAACATACCGTTTTAATGTAGCAATTGAGCAGTACGAAACCGTCTGAATGTTTCTGTTGACCATTTTCTGCTTGGAGATGCTCTTGAGCTTGAAACACACACAACAAGACCGGTGTTAACTAGCGAAATGGTCGGCAGAGTGCCGTCACCGCGAGTTTTGACTGGCACTTGCACATCTAAAACAACGTCGGAAAGTAACTCGTTCGGCTTTTGAGTCACATCAAGTATGTGTGTTAATTTTGACGCCACTAGCTCTGCAGGTTGTCATGCAATTCCTTTACCTCTCAGAAATGATTATGAAATAAAACTGAAGTACATGACGAGTGTGACGTTACTAAAACATTAGGCAGCATGGAGAGATTCTGTATGGGACCACCCAACCCAAACGAGTTCTGTGTGACGTGCTAACCCGCAGGTATTCACTGAGGCACCCGGCTAGCTCAGTCGGTGGAGCATGATATTCTTAATCTCAGGGTCGAGGGTTCGAGCCCCACGCTGGGCGGAACGGAATTTTGTTCCGCTGCAGATGTAAACTACCGTTTTTCTGATTAACGTGATGTAATGGAAATAGCAACTTTTAACTTTGCCTACGTCTCTGTCAGTCGCAAGAAAACTGTATTTGAAGGTAAAGGTGATTTTGTAGACATGTGTGAAAGACATGTTCTGAAATGCAAGTGTTGTTGTTTGGAGAGCACATCGGTTACGTGTCAGATGTTTAGCCAAGCAGTAATGGATCGCCATAGCTGCAAGTAGTAGTCGATAATATGAAGTGTTGTCAGCTCAAGTCTGATGATCCAGACGACCGAAAGGACGAAGAACACAAGAGTACCGCTGGCCGCGCCTCTTTAGCTCAGTGGTAGAGCAATGGTCTAGTAAACCAGGGGTCGTGAGTTCCCATCCTCAGAGGAGGAAGACGAATTTTGGAAATCCGTTGCGCGTCGTGGCCGTATAGCAAACAGTATCTGTGATGACGAACAATTAGCGACAAGCGTTTTATTAAGAATTACGCTCAGATGTGATTAAGGCGAATGGCGCAGATAAAGCATTTGCCAAAGCGGTACAGCATAAGGTGGGACGAGGCAGTCTGAATTACATTTTATAGATGAATTTCTCACATATCTCAGTGCCTCTCGCGATCGTCGTCGTCGTCGTTGTCGCCGCCGCCGCCGCCGCCGCCGCATCTGCAGAAGTAGCAAATGGCCATGGTAGCAAATGCGGCGAGGGACGCCCTGCCTTCGATTCCGAATGCACAAAGTGTGTGGTCTTGTTTCCCAGTCTATATTTGGTCGGTCTCGTAAGAGGTTGAATGTAACGTATGGGTGGGAAAGAGCAAGGGGCAGCGGCTGTGTGGAAGAAAACACTATTCCTCAGGGGTGTGAGCGTTACGAGATGAGTCGTATACAAGTTATACTTGGCCGCTAGTGACCGTGTGGCCGAATGGACCACAGTCAGCCAGCGGCTGCGCTGGAGGTCGGACGTGCCGTGCTGTGTGCTGTGCTGCGTTAGCTCCGCGTGGTAAGTCTCTGCTCTTGCTGCAACGCGTCGCTGTCTATAGTATTTGTGTAGACATGAAAAAGAATTAAGAGATGTCGCAACCGCAACGAAAAGATACTTTGAAATTCACGTTTGATCGCAACTTTGTCCGACCGAGGTCATTTGATGTTGAACAGTGGTTAGAGGATGATGTTAAAATAGGACTTGATGATATTATCGGCATACATTTCTCGATTATGAACAGTGTGGTTTTCGTGAAACTTGCCAGTCCAGAATTGTGTGAAAGGATAGTTCGATCTTGTGGTGGCATTCTGAAATTTAAACATGCTGACGGAAATGTTGGGGAGGTTACCGTTGCCCATGCTGGTCTAGGTATTCGGACCGTGCGAGTCTTTGAACTTCCCTTTGAAATTACAAGTGACCAGATAAATGCTGTTATTGCTCCATACGGGAAAGTTTTGAGTAATATTGCCGAACGGTGGTCTGCTGCACACAAATTCCCTGTTTTGAATGGTGTGCGCCAATTAAAAGTCGAATTGCAGAAGCACATTCCGTCGTTTATAAACGTCTGCGGATATAGAGCTGTTGTGATGTATGATGACCAACCGAAAACGTGTGCTGTCTGCAATTTACCAGGCCACGTTCGTGCAGAATGTGTTCAAAGGCGAGTGGCGCAACTGCCTGCTGGCGATGCCGTCAGGCCCCCTGCTATGTCAACGCTGCCCGTGACACATGTCGCCGTAGCGCGCGGTTTTGCAAGTGCCACTGCGCCCCCCAGAGTTACTACGAATACCGACCCACAAGCGACCGACCAACCGACCGACTCAGGTGTAGCATCTGTAGACACTCAACCCTCCTGCGAAGACATATCTGCTCCTGCCCTTGTCGCCGTGGAATCGCCCAATGAGGCAATGGATACGGACGCGACCTCAGTCGCTTCGGGTAGTGCTCCTCTGCATCCTGGAGCTTCTTTAGGAGGTATCAAAAGCGTATCAGGTGCACAGAAAACGGACTCGCAACCAGCCGTTTCTAGTGGTGCTCTTCCGAATCCTGCAGCTGCCTTAGGCACTGACCACAGCCCGTCAAGTGCAATGAAATCACACCTGGCGTCAGTCACTTCGAGTAGTGCTACTTTGCAACCTGAGGCTTCTTCAGGTACCGTCCAAAGTCCACCACGAGACGCATCTCCCAAGAAATCTAAAAAACGGAGGATCGCGCGTCAAGGTGCAGAGCAGACTGCACCACAACTGCGTGAACAGGCGAAGCAAATAGGGGGCAAAATACGTCAATCTGCATCTGAGAACTTGCAGTGCAATCAGCAGTCATCTAACGAAGACCCTGTGTCCTTGGATAGTACCTCCGGTTCTGCCAGTTTGCCCTCCGATGACGTAGCAATTACCCGAACCGAAGATAAAAATCACCAGCAAACACCTGAATATAGTGCACCACTTAATGACGAACCGATGACAGGGCTGTCGAATCCGTGGGCAGACGATGTCGACGACACTACAAAGGAGGACGAAATTATGGACACCACAGGAACCGTTACAGTCACCACGATGGCCACACCACGCGATGACGTCGTCTTGAATGTCATCGCCGCGACGGATACTGTCCCAGACACGGAGAAGCCGACTGATCCCTTCCCAAGTCATGAATATTTCTAGTCTGAACGGTTTTACTGACTTGTGTCCACATGTCTCTCGGGTCAGATTTCTTAATGTTTTTTCGAAATGATATGTTGCCAGAGTTTTTCCTAATTACACTCCCGTCTTGGCTAACGTAGTTCCGTTGCAGGCCTATAAGATCGCTACGCTGAACATCAATAAAATTTGTAGCCCATTTAATTTACAAAATTTAAAAGATTTCCTGTATGCAGCTGATGTGGACATTTTGTTTTTACAAGAAGTAACGAACATCGAACTTGACTTCATACAGGGGTATAATGCTATAGTCAATCCTGGAATTGGATGTGATTTGGGTACCGCATTTCTTTTCAAAGAGGGCGTCGTCATTACAGACGTAACAAAACTGCCTAACGGCAGAGGCATTGCCGGCACGCTTTATAACACCAGGATTATTAATGTCTATGCCCCATCTGGTTCTACCAATCGGTGCCAACGAGCACAGTTTTTTAAGGAGGGAATTGTTCCTTTGTTTGGTGTACACTGCACCCATACCATCCTTGGAGGCGACTTTAACAGTGTCATACATGCCAAAGACCAAACTCCGAACTACAACAAATCGCCGGACCTGGAACGTATCGTCACCGACCTCCGTTTAACTGATTCGTGGGAGCAAAAGCACGGCGCGGTACCCGGCTTTACCCACCTCACTAATCATTCAGCGAGCCGGTTGGATCGAATATATGTCTCGCCCAATCTGAAACACCGCATCCTGCAGTCTGAAGTTTGGCCAACCGTTTTTTCGGACCACGCTGCATATATATGCACATTAAATTTGGAACGACAAGGAACCTGTCGATATAAAGGGCCATGGAAACTTAATGTTTCACACTTAAAAGATCCTGCCTGTCGAGAAGCCTTTCTCACCACTTGGAGAGCCTGCGAGACCAAACTCAGCTCTTACCACTCGACCTTGGATTGGTGGCTCAAATGCGCCAAACCTCAGATCCGGAGATGTTTCATCAACTACTCCCGGGAGAAGAGCTTTTGGCGGAAAAGAACGATAGAATTTTACTTTCATTGTCTCCGAGAACTCTACCTGCAAGGTGCTACAGCTATTGGGAACCATGGGAGAATTAAAAAATTCCAGGCAAAAATACTGACATTAAGGCGACAACAGCTTGAAGGATACCAAATAAGGTCAAGAGCAGAGACTGTGGCGCAAAAAGAAGCCACTTCGATATATCATGTGATTCGTGAAACTAAACGAGGATTCCGCAAAATACTGACGGAGCTTAAAACTGATAATGGAATCACCTTGACAATGCACAACGACATAAAAGCAGAAATACTAACCCATTTCGACAACTTGTTTTCACATAAAGAGGTAGACGAAAAAGCACAGGACGATTTACTGACCCACCTGCAAGGACGCGTTGGTAACGCGTACGCGGAAGCTCTAATAGCGGAGGCGACCGAAGACGATGTACACTATGCTGTCTATCAAAGTGCAAAAAATAAATCCCCTGGAGCTGACGGCATACCAGCAGAATTTTATCAAGTCTTCTGGGAACTTATAAAACATAGAATTACATGCATCTGTAATGAACTTCTGAACCTCAATAAGGAGATACCGAAAGATTTTCGTGAAGGTATGATAGTGTTAATCGCAAAAAAATCGGCTGGCAAGAAAATTGGAAATTTGAGACCAATCACTCTGTTGAACAGTGACTATAAAATTTTTTCGCGGCTCTTAGCCCACAGACTTAAAAATGTAATGGCCAGCGTCACCGGCCCATATCAGTCTAGCGTGGGCAAAGATAGGAAAATTCAGCAGACGCTGTCCGACTACCGCGACATAATTTCAATAGCAGAAGTATGTCGACTAAAATGTGCCATCGTGTCGTTAGATTTCGATAAAGCCTTCGACAGGATCAGCCACTCCTACCTCCTGAAAACGATGGGCGCAATGGGTTTTCCGCCGAGATTCGTCGACCTCATACGACGTTTGGTAACGAATAACTCCTCCAGAATCATCATAAATGGACAGCCTAGCCGGCCAGTCGAGATCGCATGTTCCGTCAGGCAAGGTTGTCCGTTGTCCATGGCACTTTTTGCCATGGCCATCGAACCTTTGCTCGCTACCTTGACTCAGCGGTTACAAGGATTGCAAATACGAGGAAACAAAATAATATGTAAAGCTTATGCGGACGATGTTGGGTTTCTCGTTATGAATGTAGCGGAAGTCGAGACGGCAATGCACATAATAGAAAAATACGAACGAGCGTCAGCCGCGAGGTTAAACAAAACCAAGTCCGGCATATTCAATATCGGATGTGGCATTGGCATGCGCACACACGGTCAGTTACGTGAGCTAACAGCCTTGAAGTGTCTCGGCATTGCTTTCCGAAAAAATATACGTCAAACTATTGCGGCCAACTATAGACAAGTACTAACTACCATACGAGCTAGTGTACGGACACATAGTATTCGACAATTAAATGAAATTCAGAGAGTGTCTTTAGCGAACGTCTCTATTACTTCCAAAGTCAATTATGTCGCCCAGATACTGCCAATACCCGCCGGCATCGCCAAACAAATTATGTCAGCAATAGGCTATTTTGTGAGCCGTGGCCACATATTTAAAATCCAGTATGACACTCTGACGCTCGCCACTAATAATGGCGGCTTAAACTTAACGAATGTTACTAAAAAGTCGCAGGCTCTGTACATCTCCAATACATTTCAACAATGGAGACAATCCGGCAGCTGTATCGCCGCGCACTTGCTATCTGAAATAGCTCCAGATGACCTCTCTCCACCCATTAATGTGCAGCACATACCGAGCGGACTTTACCATTTACGATGGTTTTTAATAGAATATAGCTACCTACGTTCAAGAATTCCGGAAAAAGACATGACAAACGTAAAAGAAATATATGGCAAATTGATGGGAGAAAAGAAGAACAACAAAATAGAACAAAACTATCCATGTTCTAACTGGAAAGTGATATGGGCAAATATTCATAACCGTAACTTAGCTACTCATCTGAAAGCAACATGGTACTTTGTTGTAAATAGGAAAGTTGCAACAAACTCGAAACTTCATTCGATCCACTTAGCGGATTCGCCTTTGTGTGCAACGTGTAGTTTAATTGATAACGAAGAACATCGTTTCGTGTGCGACAAGGTTAAAGATATCTGGCTGAATGTCCGACGAAAGCTGGCACTCATCCTTCGAACGTCACCTAACGCTATAACGCCTGCGGACTTTTTGACGCCGGATGATGTACCGTTTCCTAACACGAAACGCAACGCAGTCAATTGGCTGAAAGCGGCAACGGTCCATTACCTCTTCACGAAGGAAGAGAAAAGCCAAGAGGATTTTTGGATCTCTCTGCTAACTGAGCATCACATGTTACTGAAGACTAGTAAATATAAAGAAACATACGCAAATTTTTTAATCAAGACCTTGATGTAAAAGAATTAACAAGAAATATCTGCGGACACAGAAGACAAACGTAAGAGAGTGTTCACCACTACTAACTTACTTAACAATCGTGAAAAAAAAAATAAAAAAAAAATTATTTTAGTTTTTAACGTAATTGCCGTTCTTTGAGTTCAACGTTTATTAATTTATTTTTCAAGAAGCCATTATAAATAGTTGCTTCTCACCGAATATGGTTTGTTTTTTAAGCATTTTCAGAGAGAAGAGGCAGTTTCGAAATGCTCTCTGACGTTTCTTTGTCAAGGAAGACTATTTGCTTTAAGTGTGACAACAAAAAACAGCGATGTAGAAAGAAACAAACTGAACATAACTTCTGTTTCTACCTACTGAAGACTTCATTCTTTTTTCACATTATCAATAAGCCCAAAGAAGGGGTACATTAGTTTCTCCACGATAAAGGGATTAACTTCGTCTCATCAGTTTATGGTAATGTACATGGCGTGAGAAGCCGACGCCGATGAAGGCGAATTATGGAGAGCGCAAGGATGGGCTAAAAGGGGTGATGGGAGGCCCAAAAGAAAAAAAAAAAAGAAAAAAAAAAATGGATAAGGCGTCGGACTTCGGATCTGAAGATTACAGGTTCGAATGCTGTCACGCTCGGTTTTTTTCCAGTTCTGAAAAAGAAACATACCGTTTTAATGTAGCAATTGAGCAGTACGAAACCGTCTGAATGTTTCTGTTGACCATTTTCTGCTTGGAGATGCTCTTGAGCTTGAAACACACACAACAAGACCGGTGTTAACTAGCGAAATGGTCGGCAGAGTGCCGTCACCGCGAGTTTTGACTGGCACTTGCACATCTAAAACAACGTCGGAAAGTAACTCGTTCGGCTTTTGAGTCACATCAAGTATGTGTGTTAATTTTGACGCCACTAGCTCTGCAGGTTGTCATGCAATTCCTTTACCTCTCAGAAATGATTATGAAATAAAACTGAAGTACATGACGAGTGTGACGTTACTAAAACATTAGGCAGCATGGAGAGATTCTGTATGGGACCACCCAACCCAAACGAGTTCTGTGTGACGTGCTAACCCGCAGGTACGCACTGAGGCAGCCGGCTAGCTCAGTCGGTAGAGCATGATATTCTTAATCTCAGGGTCGAGGGTTCGAGCCCCACGCTGGGAGGAACGGAATTTTGTTCCGCTGCAGATGTAAATTACCGTTTTTCTGATTAACGTGATGTAATGGAAATAGCAACTTTTTACTGTGCCTACGTATCTGTCAGTCGCAAGAAAACTGTATTTGAAGGTAAAGGTGATTTTGTAGACATGTGTGAAAGACATGTTTTGAAATGCAAGTGTTGTTGTTTGGAGAGCACATCGGTTACGTGTCAGATGTGTAGCCAAGCAGTAATGGACCGCCATAGCTGCAAATAGTAGTCGGTAATATGAAGTGTTGTCAGCTCAAGTCTGATGACCCAGACGACCGTAAGGACGAAGTACGCAAGAGTACCGCTAGGCCGCGCCTCTTTAGCTCAGTGGTAAAGCACTGGTCTAATAAACCAGGGGTTGTGAGTTCCCATCCTCAGAGGAGGAAGACGAATTTTGGAAATCAGTTGCGCGTCGTGGCCGTATAGCAAACAGTATCTGTGATGACGAGCAATTAGCGACAAGCGTTTTATTAAGAATTACGCTCAGATGTGATTAAGGCGAATGGCGCAGATAAAGCATTTGCCAAAGCGGTACAGCATAAGGTGGGACGAGGCAGTCTGAATTACATTTTATAGATGAATTTCTCACATATCTCAGAGCCTCTCGCGGTCATCGTCGTCGTCGTCGTCGTCGTCGTCGCCGCCGCTTCTGCAGAAGTAGCAAATGGCCATGGTAGCAAATGCGGCGAGGGACGCCCTGCCTTCGATTCCGAATGCACAAAGTGTGTGGTCTTGTTTCCCAGTCTATATTTGGTCGGTCTCGTAAGAGGTTGAATGTAACGTATGGGTGGGAAAGAGCAAGGGGCAGCGGCTGTGTGGAACAAAACACTATTCTTCAGGGGTGTGAGCGTTACGAGATGAGTCGTATACAAGTTATACTTGGCTGCTAGTGACCGTGTGGCCGAATGGATAAGGCGTCGGACTTCAGATCTGAAGGTTACATGTTCGAATGCTGTCACGCTCGGTTTTTTTCCAGTTCTGAAAAAGAAACATACCGTTTTAATATAGCAATTGAGCAGTACGAAACCGTCTGAATGTTTCTGTTGAGCATTTTCTGCTTGGAGATGCTCTTGAGCTTGAAACACACACAACAAGACCGGTGTTAACTAGCGAAATGGTCGGCAGATTGCCGTCACCGCGAGTTTTGACTGGCACTTGCACATCTAAAACAACGTCGGAAAGTAACTCGTTCGGCTTTTGAGTCACATCAAGTATGTGTGTTAATTTTGACGCCACTAGCTCTGCAGGTTGTCATGCAATTCCTTTACCTCTCAGAAATGATTATGAAATAAAACTGAAGTACGTGACGAGTGTGACGTTAGGAAAACATTAGGCAGCATGGAGAGATTCTGTATGGGACCACCCAACCCAAACGACTACTGTGTGACGTGCTAACCCGCAGGTATTCTCCGAGGGAGCCGGCTAGCTCAGTCGGTAGAGCCTGTTATTCTTAATCTCAGGGTCGTGGGTTCGAGCCCCACGCTGGGCGGAACGGAATTTTGTTCCGCTGCAGATGTAAATTACCGTTTTTCTGATTAACGTGATGTAATGGAAATAGCAACTTTTAACTTTGCCTACGTCTCTGTCAGTCGCAAGAAAACTGTATTTGAAGGTAAAGGTGATTTTGTAGACATGTGTGAAAGACATGTTCTGAAATGCAAGTGTTGTTGTTTGGAGAGCACATCGGTTACGTTTTAGATGTGTAGCCAAGCAGTAATGGATCGCCATAGCTGCAAGTAGTAGTCGGTAATATGAAGTGTTGTCAGCTCAAGTCTGATGATCCAGACGATCCTAAGGACGAAGTACACAAGAGTACCGCTAGGCCGCGCCTCTTTAGCTCAGTGGTAGAGCACTGGTCTAGTAAACCAGGGGTCGTGAGTTCCCATCCTCAAAAGAGGAAGAAGAATTTTGCAAATCAGTTGCGCGTCGTGGCCGTATAGCAAACAGCGTCTGTGATGACGAACAATTAGCGACAAGCGTTTTATTAAGAATTACGCTCAGATGTGATTAAGGCGAATGGCGCAGATAAAGCATTTGCCAAAGCGGTACAGCATAAGGTGGGACGAGGCAGTCTGAATTACATTTTATAGATGAATTTCTCACATATCTCAGAGCCCCTCGCGGTCGTCGTCGTCGTCGTCGTCGTCGTCGTCGTCGTCGTCGTCGTCGTCGTCGTCGCCGCCGCCGCAGCTTCCGCAGAAGTAGCAAATGGCCATGGTAGCAAATGCGGCGAGGGACGCCCAGCCTTCGATTCCGAATGAATGCCAAAGTGTGTGGTCTTGGTTCCCTGTCTATATTTGGTCGATCTCGTAAGAGGTTGAATTTAACGTTTGGATGGGAAAGAGCAAGCTGCAGCGGCTGTGTGGAACGAAAACACTATTCCTCAGGGGTGTGAGCGTTACGAGATGAGTCGTATACAAGTTATACTTGGTCGCTAGTGACCGTGTGGCCGAATGGATAAGGCGTCGGACTTTGGATCTGAAGATTACAGGTTCGAATGCTGTCACGCTCGGTTTTTTTCCAGTTCTGAAAAAGAAACATACCGTTTTAATGTAGCAATTGAGCAGTACGAAACCGTCTGAATGTTTCTGTTGAGCATTTTCTGCTTGGAGATGCTCTTGAGCTTGAAACACACACAACAAGACCGGTGTTAACTAGCGAAATGGTCGGCAGAGTGCCGTCACCGCGAGTTTTGACTGGCACTTGCACATCTAAAACGACGTCGGAAAGTAACTCGTTCGGCTTTTGAGCCACATCAAGTATGTGTGTTAATTTTGACGCCACTAGCTCTGCAGGTTGTCATGCAATTCCATTACCTCTCAGAAATGATTATGAAATAAAACTGAAGTACATGACGAGTGTGACGTTAGGAAAACATTAGGCAGCATGGAGAGATTCTGTATGGGACCACCCAACCCAAACGAGTTCTGTGTGACGTGCTAACCCGCAGGTATTCTCCGAGGCAGCCGGCTAGCTCAGTCGGTAGAGCATGATATTCTTAATCTCAGGGTCGAGGGTTTGAGCCCCACGCTGGGCGGAACGGAATTTTGTTCCGCTGCAGATGTAAATTACCGTTTTTCAGATTAACGTGATGTAATGGAAATAGCAACTTTTACTTTGCCTACGTCTCTGTCAGTCGCAAGAAAATTGTATTTGAAGGTAAAGGTGATTTTGTAGACATGTGTGAAAGACATGTTCTGAAATGCAAGTGTTGTTGTTTGGAGAGCACATCGGTTACGTGTCAGATGTGTAGCCAAGCAGTAATGGATCGCCATAGCTGCAAGTAGTAGTCGGTAATATGAAGTGTTGTCAGCTCAAGTCTGATGATCCAGACGACCGTAAGGACGAAGTACACAAGGGTACCGCTAGGCCGCGGCTCTTTAGCTCAGTGGTAGAGCACTGGTCTAGTAAACGAGGGGTCGTGAGTTCCCATCCTCAGAGGAGGAAGAAGAATTTTGGAAATCAGTTGCGAGTCGTGGCCGTATAGCAAACAGTGTCTGTGATGACGAACAATTAGCGACAAGCGTTTTATTAAGAATTACGCTCAGATGTGATTAAGGCGAATGGCGCAGATAAAGCATTTGCCAAAGCGGTACAGCATAAGGTGGGAGGAGGCAGTCTGAATTACATTTTATAGAAGAATTTCTCACGTATCTCAGAGCCTCTCGCGGTCGTCGTCGTCGTCGTCGTCGTCGTCGTCGTCGCCGCCGCCGCTTCTGCAGAAGTAGCAAATGGCCATGGTAGCAAATGCGGCGAGGGACGCCCTGCCTTCGATTCCGAATGCACAAAGTGTGTGGTCTTGGTTCCCTGTCTATATTTGGTCGATCTCGTAAGAGGTTGAATTTAACGTTTGGGTGGGAAAGAGCAAGGGGCAGCGGCTGTGTGGAACGAAAACACTATTCCTCAGGGGTGTGAGCGTTACGAGATGAGTCGTATACAAGTTATACTTGGTCGCTAGTGACCGTGTGGCCGAATGGATAAGGCGTCGCTCTTCGCAGCTGAAGATTACGGGTTCGAATGCTGTCACGCTCGGTTTTTTTCCAGTTCTGAAAAAGAAACATACCGTTTTAATGTAGCAATTGAGCAGTACGAAACCGTCTGAATGTTTCTGTTGAGCATTTTCTGCTTGGAGATGCTCTTGAGCTTGAAACACACACAACAAGACCGGTGTTAACTAGCGAAATGGTCGGCAGAGTGCCGTCACCGCGAGTTTTGACTGGCACTTGCACATCTAAAACAACGTCGGAAAGTAACTCGTTCGGCTTTTGAGCCACATCAAGTATGTGTGTTAATTTTGACGCCACTAGCTCTGCAGGTTGTCATGCAATTCCATTACCTCTCAGAAATGATTATGAAATAAAACTGAAGTACATGACGAGTGTGACGTTAGGAAAACATTAGGCAGCATGGAGAGATTCTGTATGGGACCACACAACCCAAACGAGTACTGTGTGACGTGCTAACCCGCAGGTATTCTCCGAGGCAGCCGGCTAGCTCAGTCGGTGGAGCATGATATTCTTAATCTCAGGGTCGAGGGTTCGAGCCCCACGCTGGGCGGAACGGAATTTTGTTCCGCTGCAGATGTAAATTACCGTTTTTCAGATTAACGTGATGTAATGGAAATAGCAACTTTTACTTTGCCTACGTCTCTGTCAGTCGCAAGAAAATTGTATTTGAAGGTAAAGGTGATTTTGTAGACATGTGTGAAAGACGTGTTCTGAAATGCAAGTGTTGTTGTTTGGAGAGCACATCGGTTGCGTGTCAGATGTGTAGCCAAGCAGTAATGGATCGCCATAGCTGCAAGTAGTAGTCGGTAATATGAAGTGTTGTCAGCTCAAGTCTGATGATCCAGACGACCGTAAGGACGAAGTACACAAGGGTACCGCTAGGCCGCGGCTCTTTAGCTCAGTGGCAAGGGAAGCTCTAATAGCGGAGGCGACCGAAGACGATGTACACTATGCTGTCTATCAAAGTGCAAAAAATAAATCCCCTGGAGCTGACGGCATACCAGCAGAATTCTGCTAGTAACCGTGTGGCGTAATGGATAAGGCGTCGGACTTCGGATCTGACGATTACAGGTTCGAATGCTGTCACGCTCGTTTAGTCCCGCAAGTCGCCTGGATTAGATGGTATTCCTAAGGAGTTCTATGTTCAATTTTGGCCGCTCATTGGTGACACCTTAACGTCAATGGTAAATGAAGTGATGCGGGGAGTCTCACTTCCTGCTCCTTTTCAGGAAGGCAGAATGGTCCTCCTCCCGAAATCCACAGGTCGACCTGCAATTGATTCCCTCCGTCCTATTACTCTCCTTAACTTTGATTATAAACTTGTCGCTCGAGCAATTAATATCCGTCTCTCTAAGCTGCTCGATACCATTATTGCCGCCCACCAAAGCTGTGTGCCTGGACGCACGATACTGACTTCCGTTCTCGAATGTCGCGATGTAATCTCGGTGGCGGCTGCCGCTAATATCCCAGGGGCTTTGCTTTTTCTTGATTTCCAAAAAGCGTTCGATTGCGTCAGCCATGATTTTTTATCGAGAGTGCTCACCGCTGTCGGCTTTAATAATGATGCTCGACAAGTCTTAACTAATCTTTTTACCGGTATCAGTGTCTCGGTGATTGTGAACGGTCACCCTACCCCCCGGATATCGATCAGACGGGGGTTACCCCAGGGAAGCCCCTTATCCATGTCACTTTTTGTTCTATCCTTAGAGCCCTTACTTCGCCATCTCACCATGCACTTACGTGGCTGGAATATATTGGGGGAAATTTTTGCAGTCCGTGCATACGCCGATGACGTCATGGTTTTAGTACGACATGCCGAGGATATACCACGGCTTAAGGATACCTTGGATTCATTTTGTGGTCTTGCTGGTGCTCGCATTATTGATCGCAAATGCACGTTCCTGCCGTTGAGAGGCTTTGATCATGTCGTCATTCCTTGGGCGACGGTTGTCGATCGCCATAAGACCTTGGGGATCATAGTGGATCGTAATCCGATCAAAATGGCGGCACTAAATTGGCGTGAGGTTACGAGTCGTGTTCACGGGGCGATCCTTGAACATGACCGCCGTTCCCTTAGCCTCCTTCACAAGGCACGGGTTTTAGAGACCTATGTCTTCAGTAAAATATACTACGTTGCGCAGGTCTTCCCGCTTCCCGCGATGATGGCCCGCAGGCTTAAACAGCTGTCTAGTCGATTTCTGTGGCGCCGCCATGTCTTCCGTGTCCGATATGAAGTTGTGGCCAGGCCTCGGAAGCTTGGAGGATTGGGTCTTTCAGATATCAAAGTGAAGACGTCCATCTTATTTGCCCGCCGCAATGTTTTAACCTGTACGCGGGCTCCGCATTCAGTCACCTCTCGTTTACTTTCCCGCCTCCGGCCGGCCAGTCTGACCCCTCCTGTTGATGTTGGACGGATTAATCCTAAATTGCGGCACATTCGTGAATACTTTGTACTTGTCGGTATTCTGGGTGCTGATATACTTTCTATGACGCATATAACTACCAACATGCTACAAATCCGTTGGGGTACAGCATGTTTCCCTTCTTCTGTTGAACTTGCTTCCCCGTCAACGTCATGGAAAACGGTCTGGTCTCATCTTAGTCTTCCCATTTTGCCGATGGAGATTGCTTCAACGTGGTATAAGGTCATTTACCGTCTGATACCTACTGGTGATCGTCTTTTTCGTATTGGCCTTCGTCCGACTGATCAGTGTGAGGAATGTCATCAAACTGACACCTTACTTCACAGGCTAGTTGCTTGCGGACGGGATCATTGGCTCTGGGTCCGCCGTCAATTAGCTTTTCTTACTAGAGGGCCTGAAACCGCATTCCCAGACGACATCTTCTTACATCCGGACATCTCTTATTTTCCTCAGACGAAAACGAACACGATTGTTTGGCTCTTGGGTTACTATGTCCATTACGTCATTGAATGCGGTAATGACCCAGATCCCCGCGTTTTTCACCATTATTTGTCAACTGCGCATTGGAAATGGCAGCGGTTACCACAATACCGAACGCTTTTTGCGAATATGCTTTTTCTTGTGTTTAACCGTCAAGGGGTTGGTTAAGTTCCCCTCTGATTCCTGTTTCTTCCCTGAGCTCGAGTCCCCTCCCTTGTTGTATTTTTTCGTAATTTTTTTTTCTCTCTCTCTTTTGCATGTATATATATACACCCAAAATTCATACGGGTGGGGTAACGGGTTGGTCTTCCCCTTCAGAAGAAATGTTTTATTTGTGTTTCACCTAATTTGTTGATTTTCTTTTTGCAGCTAATATTAAATGATGATTTGACTATGGTTGTCTGAATTCTCGTGAAATATACCAAGTCAATCTGATAATAAAAAAAAAAAGTGGTAGAGCACTGGTCTAGTAAACCAGGGGTCGTGAGTTCCCATCCTCAGAGGAGGAAGAAGAATTTTGGAAATCAGTTGCGCGTCGTGGCCGTATAGCAAACAGTGTCTGTGATGACGAACAATTAGCGACAAGCGTTTTATTAAGAATAACGCTCAGATGTGATTAAGGCGAATGGCGCAGATAAAGCATTTGCCAAAGCGGTACAGCATAAGGTGGGACGAGGCAGTCTGAATTACATTTTATAGAAGAATTTCTCACATATCTCAGAGCCTCTCGCGGTCGTCGTCGTCGTCGTCGTCGTCGTCGTCGCCGCCGCCGCCGCTTCTGCAGAAGTAGCAAATGGCCATGGTAGCAAATGCGGCGAGGGACGCCCTGCCTTCGATTCCGAATGCACAAAGTGTGTGGTCTTGGTTCCCTGTCTATATTTGGTCGGTCTCGTAAGAGGTTGAATGTAACGTTTGGGTTGGAAAGAGCAAGGGGCAGCGGCTGTGTGGAACGAAAACACTATTCCTCAGGGGTGTGAGCGTTACGAGATGAGTCGTATACAAGTTATACTTGGTCGCTAGTGATCGTGTGGTCGAATGGATAAGGCGTCGCTCTTCGGAGCTGAAGATTACGGGTTCGAATGCTGTCACGCTCGGTTTTTTTCCAGTTCTGAAAAAGAAACATACCGTTTTAATGTAGCAATTGAGCAGTACGAAACCGTCTGAATGTTTCTGTTGACCATTTTCTGCTTGGAGATGCTCTTGAGCTTGAAACACACACAACAAGACCGGTGTTAACTAGCGAAATGGTCGGCAGAGTGCCGTCACCGCGAGTTTTGACTGGCACTTGCACATCTAAAACGACGTCGGAAAGTAACTCGTTCGGCTTTTGAGCCACATCAAGTATGTGTGTTAATTTTGACGCCACTAGCTCTGCAGGTTGTCATGCAATTCCATTACCTCTCAGTAATGATTATGAAATAAAACTGAAGTACATGACGAGTGTGACGTTAGGAAAACATTAGGCAGCATGGAGAGATTCTGTATGGGACCACCCAACCCAAACGAGTACTGTGTGACGTGCTAACCCGCAGGTATTCTCCGAGGCAGCCGGCTAGCTCAGTCGGTAGAGCATGATATTCTTAATCTCAGGGTCGAGGGTTCGAGCCCCACGCTGGGCGGAACGGAATTTTGTTCCGCTGCAGATGTAAATTACCGTTTTTCAGATTAACGTGATGTAATGGAAATAGCAACTTTTACTTTGCCTACGTCTCTGTCAGTCGCAAGAAAACTGTATTTGAAGGTAAAGGTGATTTTGTAGACATGTGTGAAAGACGTGTTCTGAAATGCAAGTGTTGTTGTTTGGAGAGCACATCGGTTACGTGTCAGATGTGTAGCCAAGCAGTAATGGATCGCCATAGCTGCAAGTAGTAGTCGGTAATATGAAGTGTTGTCAGCTCAAGTCTGATGATCCAGACGACCGTAAGGACGAAGTACACAAGGTTACCGCTAGGCCGCGGCTCTTTAGCTCAGTGGTAGAGCACTGGTCTAGTAAACCAGGGGTCGTGAGTTCCCATCCTCAGAGGAGGAAGAAGAATTTTGGAAATCAGTTGCGCGTCGTGGCCGTATAGCAAACAGTGTCTGTGATGACGAACAATTAGCGACAAGCGTTTTATTAAGAATTACGCTCAGATGTGATTAAGGCGAATGGCGCAGATAAAGCATTTGCCAAAGCGGTACAGCATAAGGTGGGACGAGGCAGTCTGAATTACATTTTATAGACGAATTTCTCACATATCTCAGAGCCTCTCGCGGTAGTCGTCGTCGTCGTCGTCGACGTCGTCGTCGTCGCCGCCGCCGCCGCTTCTGCAGAAGTAGCAAATGGCCATGGTAGCAAATGCGGCGAGGGACGCCCTTCCTTCGATTCCGAATGCACAAAGTGTGTGGTCTTGGTTCCCTGTCTATATTTGGTCGGTCTCGTAAGAGGTTGAATGTAACGTTTGGGTGGGAAAGAGCAAGGGGCAGCGGCTGTGTGGAACGAAAACACTATTCCTCAGGGGTGTGAGCGTTACGAGATGAGTCGTATACAAGTTATACTTGGTCACTAGTGACCGTGTGGCCGAATGGATAAGGAGTCGGACTTCGGATCTGAACATTACAGGTTCGAATGCTGTCACGCTCGGTTTTTTTCCAGTTCTGAAAAAGAAACATACCGTTTTAATGTAGCAATTGAGCAGTACGAAACCGTCTGAATGTTTCTGTTGACCATTTTCTGCTTGGAGATGCTCTTGAGCTTGAAACACACACAACAAGACCGGTGTTAACTAGCGAAATGGTCGGCAGATTGCCGTCACCGCGAGTTTTGACTGGCACTTGCACATCTAAAACAACGTCGGAAAGTAACTCGTTCGGCTTTTGAGTCACATCAAGTATGTGTGTTAATTTTGACGCCACTAGCTCTGCAGGTTGTCATGCAATTCCTTTACCTCTCAGAAATGATTATGAAATAAAACTGAAGTACGTGACGAGTGTGACGTTAGGAAAACATTAGGCAGCATGGAGAGATTCTGTATGGGACCACCCAACCCAAACGACTACTGTGTGACGTGCTAACCCGCAGGTATTCTCCGAGGCAGCCGGCTAGCTCAGTCGGTAGAGCCTGTTATTCTTAATCTCAGGGTCGTGGGTTCGAGCCCCACGCTGGGCGGAACGGAATTTTGTTCCGCTGCAGATGTAAATTACCGTTTTTCTGATTAACGTGATGTAATGGAAATAGCAACTTTTAACTTTGCCTACGTCTCTGTCAGTCGCAAGAAAACTGTATTTGAAGGTAAAGGTGATTTTGTAGACATGTGTGAAAGACATGTTCTGAAATGCAAGTGTTGTTGTTTGGAGAGCACATCGGTTACGTTTTAGATGTGTAGCCAAGCAGTAATGGATCGCCATAGCTGCAAGTAGTAGTCGGTAATATGAAGTGTTGTCAGCTCAAGTCTGATGATCCAGACGATCCTAAGGACGAAGTACACAAGAGTACCGCTAGGCCGCGCCTCTTTAGCTCAGTGGTAGAGCACTGGTCTAGTAAACCAGGGGTCGTGAGTTCCCATCCTCAAAAGAGGAAGAAGAATTTTGCAAATCAGTTGCGCGTCGTGGCCGTATAGCAAACAGCGTCTGTGATGACGAACAATTAGCGACAAGCGTTTTATTAAGAATTACGCTCAGATGTGATTAAGGCGAATGGCGCAGATATAGCATTTGCCAAAGCGGTACAGCATAAGGTGGGACGAGGCAGTCTGAATTACATTTTATAGATGAATTTCTCACATATCTCAGAGCCTCTCGCGGTCGTCGTCGTCGTCGTCGTCGTCGTCGTCGTCGTCGTCGCCGCAGCTTCCGCAGAAGTAGCAAATGGCCATGGTAGCAAATGCGGCGAGGGACGCCCAGCCTTCGATTCCGAATGCACAAAGTGTGTGGTCTTGGTTCCCTGTCTATATTTGGTCGGTCTCATAAGAGGTTGAATGTAAGGTTTGGGTGAGAAAGAGCAAGGGGCAGCGGCTGTGTGGAACGAAAACACTATTCCTCAGGGGTGTGAGCGTTACGAGATGAGTCGTATACAAGTTATACTTGGTCACTAGTGACCGTGTGGCCGAATGGATAAGGCGTCGGACTTCGGATCTGAACATTACAGGTTCGAATGCTGTCACGCTCGGTTTTTTTCCAGTTCTGAAAAAGAAACATACCGTTTTAATGTAGCAATTGAGCAGTACGAAACCGTCTGAATGTTTCTGTTGACCATTTTCTGCTTGGAGATGCTCTTGAGCTTGAAACACACACAACAAGACCGGTGTTAACTAGCGAAATGGTCGGCAGATTGCCGTCACCGCGAGTTTTGACTGGCACTTGCACATCTAAAACAACGTCGGAAAGTAACTCGTTCGGCTTTTGAGTCACATCAAGTATGTGTGTTAATTTTGACGCCACTAGCTCTGCAGGTTGTCATGCAATTCCTTTACCTCTCAGAAATGATTATGAAATAAAACTGAAGTACGTGACGAGTGTGACGTTAGGAAAACATTAGGCAGCATGGAGAGATTCTGTATGGGACCACCCAACCCAAACGACTACTGTGTGACGTGCTAACCCGCAGGTATTCTCCGAGGCAGCCGGCTAGCTCAGTCGGTAGAGCCTGTTATTCTTAATCTCAGGGTCGTGGGTTCGAGCCCCACGCTGGGCGGAACGGAATTTTGTTCCGCTGCAGATGTAAATTACCGTTTTTCTGATTAACGTGATGTAATGGAAATAGCAACTTTTAACTTTGCCTACGTCTCTGTCAGTCGCAAGAAAACTGTATTTGAAGGTAAAGGTGATTTTGTAGACATGTGTGAAAGACATGTTCTGAAATGCAAGTGTTGTTGTTTGGAGAGCACATCGGTTACGTTTTAGATGTGTAGCCAAGCAGTAATGGATCGCCATAGCTGCAAGTAGTAGTCGGTAATATGAAGTGTTGTCAGCTCAAGTCTGATGATCCAGACGATCCTAAGGACGAAGTACACAAGAGTACCGCTAGGCCGCGCCTCTTTAGCTCAGTGGTAGAGCACTGGTCTAGTAAACCAGGGGTCGTGAGTTCCCATCCTCAAAAGAGGAAGAAGAATTTTGCAAATCAGTTGCGCGTCGTGGCCGTATAGCAAACAGCGTCTGTGATGACGAACAATTAGCGACAAGCGTTTTATTAAGAATTACGCTCAGATGTGATTAAGGCGAATGGCGCAGATAAAGCATTTGCCAAAGCGGTACAGCATAAGGTGGGACGAGGCAGTCTGAATTACATTTTATAGATGAATTTCTCACATATCTCAGAGCCCCTCGCGGTCGTCGTCGTCGTCGTCGTCGTCGTCGTCGTCGCCGCCGCCGCAGCTTCCGCAGAAGTAGCAAATGGCCATGGTAGCAAATGCGGCGAGGGACGCCCAGCCTTCGATTCCGAATGAATGCCAAAGTGTGTGGTCTTGGTTCCCTGTCTATATTAGGTCGATCTCGTAAGAGGTTGAATTTAACGTTTGGATGGGAAAGAGCAAGCTGCAGCGGCTGTGTGGAACGAAAACACTATTCCTCAGGGGTGTGAGCGTTACGAGATGAGTCGTATACAAGTTATACTTGGTCGCTAGTGACCGTGTGGCCGAATGGATAAGGCGTCGGACTTTGGATCTGAAGATTACAGGTTCGAATGCTGTCACGCTCGGTTTTTTTCCAGTTCTGAAAAAGAAACATACCGTTTTAATGTAGCAATTGAGCAGTACGAAACCGTCTGAATGTTTCTGTTGACCATTTTCTGCTTGGAGATGCTCTTGAGCTTGAAACACACACAACAAGACCGGTGTTAACTAGCGAAATGGTCGGCAGAGTGCCGTCACCGCGAGTTTTGACTGGCACTTGCACATCTAAAACGACGTCGGAAAGTAACTCGTTCGGCTTTTGAGCCACATCAAGTATGTGTGTTAATTTTGACGCCACTAGCTCTGCAGGTTGTCATGCAATTCCATTACCTCTCAGAAATGATTATGAAATAAAACTGAAGTACATGACGAGTGTGACGTTAGGAAAACATTAGGCAGCATGGAGAGATTCTGTATGGGACCACCCAACCCAAACGAGTTCTGTGTGACGTGCTAACCCGCAGGTATTCTCCGAGGCAGCCGGCTAGCTCAGTCGGTAGAGCATGATATTCTTAATCTCAGGGTCGAGGGTTTGAGCCCCACGCTGGGCGGAACGGAATTTTGTTCCGCTGCAGATGTAAATTACCGTTTTTCAGATTAACGTGATGTAATGGAAATAGCAACTTTTACTTTGCCTACGTCTCTGTCAGTCGCAAGAAAATTGTATTTGAAGGTAAAGGTGATTTTGTAGACATGTGTGAAAGACGTGTTCTGAAATGCAAGTGTTGTTGTTTGGAGAGCACATCGGTTACGTGTCAGATGTGTAGCCAAGCAGTAATGGATCGCCATAGCTGCAAGTAGTAGTCGGTAATATGAAGTGTTGTCAGCTCAAGTCTGATGATCCAGACGACCGTAAGGACGAAGTACACAAGGGTACCGCTAGGCCGCGGCTCTTTAGCTCAGTGGTAGAGCACTGGTCTAGTAAACGAGGGGTCGTGAGTTCCCATCCTCAGAGGAGGAAGAAGAATTTTGGAAATCAGTTGCGAGTCGTGGCCGTATAGCAAACAGTGTCTGTGATGACGAACAATTAGCGACAAGCGTTTTATTAAGAATTACGCTCAGATGTGATTAAGGCGAATGGCGCAGATAAAGCATTTGCCAAAGCGGTACAGCATAAGGTGGGAGGAGGCAGTCTGAATTACATTTTATAGAAGAATTTCTCACGTATCTCAGAGCCTCTCGCGGTCGTCGTCGTCGTCGTCGTCGTCGTCGTCGTCGCCGCCGCCGCCGCTTCTGCAGAAGTAGCAAATGGCCATGGTAGCAAATGCGGCGAGGGACGCCCTGCCTTCGATTCCGAATGCACAAAGTGTGTGGTCTTGGTTCCCTGTCTATATTTGGTCGGTCTCGTAAGAGGTTGAATGTAACGTTTGGGTGGGAAAGAGCAAGGGGCAGCGGCTGTGTGGAACGAAAACACTATTCCTCAGGGGTGTGAGCGTTACGAGATGAGTCGTATACAAGTTATACTTGGTCGCTAGTGACCGTGTGGCCGAATGGATAAGGCGTCGCTCTTCGGAGCTGAAGATTACGGGTTCGAATGCTGTCACGCTCGGTTTTTTTCCAGTTCTGAAAAAGAAACATACCGTTTTAATGTAGCAATTGAGCAGTACGAAACCGTCTGAATGTTTCTGTTGAGCATTTTCTGCTTGGAGATGCTCTTGAGCTTGAAACACACACAACAAGACCGGTGTTAACTAGCGAAATGGTCGGCAGAGTGCCGTCACCGCGAGTTTTGACTGGCACTTGCACATCTAAAACAACGTCGGAAAGTAACTCGTTCGGCTTTTGAGCCACATCAAGTATGTGTGTTAATTTTGACGCCACTAGCTCTGCAGGTTGTCATGCAATTCCATTACCTCTCAGAAATGATTATGAAATAAAACTGAAGTACATGACGAGTGTGACGTTAGGAAAACATTAGGCAGCATGGAGAGATTCTGTATGGGACCACCCAACCCAAACGAGTACTGTGTGACGTGCTAACCCGCAGGTATTCTCCGAGGCAGCCGGCTAGCTCAGTCGGTGGAGCATGATATTCTTAATCTCAGGGTCGAGGGTTCGAGCCCCACGCTGGGCGGAACGGAATTTTGTTCCGCTGCAGATGTAAATTACCGTTTTTCAGATTAACGTGATGTAATGGAAATAGCAACTTTTACTTTGCCTACGTCTCTGTCAGTCGCAAGAAAATTGTATTTGAAGGTAAAGGTGATTTTGTAGACATGTGTGAAAGACGTGTTCTGAAATGCAAGTGTTGTTGTTTGGAGAGCACATCGGTTGCGTGTCAGATGTGTAGCCAAGCAGTAATGGATCGCCATAGCTGCAAGTAGTAGTCGGTAATATGAAGTGTTGTCAGCTCAAGTCTGATGATCCAGACGACCGTAAGGATGAAGTACACAAGGGTACCGCTAGGCCGCGGCTCTTTAGCTCAGTGGCAAGGGAAGCTCTAATAGCGGAGGCGACCGAAGACGATGTACACTATGCTGTCTATCAAAGTGCAAAAAATAAATCCCCTGGAGCTGACGGCATACCAGCAGAATTCTGCTAGTAACCGTGTGGCGTAATGGATAAGGCGTCGGACTTCGGATCTGACGATTACAGGTTCGAATGCTGTCACGCTCGTTTAGTCCCGCAAGTCGCCTGGATTAGATGGTATTCCTAAGGAGTTCTATGTTCAATTTTGGCCGCTCATTGGTGACACCTTAACGTCAATGGTAAATGAAGTGATGCGGGGAGTCTCACTTCCTGCTCCTTTTCAGGAAGGCAGAATGGTCCTCCTCCCGAAATCCACAGGTCGACCTGCAATTGATTCCCTCCGTCCTATTACTCTCCTTAACTTTGATTATAAACTTGTCGCTCGAGCAATTAATATCCGTCTCTCTAAGCTGCTCGATACCATTATTGCCGCCCACCAAAGCTGTGTGCCTGGACGCACGATACTGACTTCCGTTCTCGAATGTCGCGATGTAATCTCGGTGGCGGCTGCCGCTAATATCCCAGGGGCTTTGCTTTTTCTTGATTTCCAAAAAGCGTTCGATTGCGTCAGCCATGATTTTTTATCGAGAGTGCTCACCGCTGTCGGCTTTAATAATGATGCTCGACAAGTCTTAACTAATCTTTTTACCGGTATCAGTGTCTCGGTGATTGTGAACGGTCACCCTACCCCCCGGATATCGATCAGACGGGGGTTACCCCAGGGAAGCCCCTTATCCATGTCACTTTTTGTTCTATCCTTAGAGCCCTTACTTCGCCATCTCACCATGCACTTACGTGGCTGGAATATATTGGGGGAAATTTTTGCAGTCCGTGCATACGCCGATGACGTCATGGTTTTAGTACGACATGCCGAGGATATACCACGGCTTAAGGATACCTTGGATTCATTTTGTGGTCTTGCTGGTGCTCGCATTATTGATCGCAAATGCACGTTCCTGCCGTTGAGAGGCTTTGATCATGTCGTCATTCCTTGGGCGACGGTTGTCGATCGCCATAAGACCTTGGGGATCATAGTGGATCGTAATCCGATCAAAATGGCGGCACTAAATTGGCGTGAGGTTACGAGTCGTGTTCACGGGGCGATCCTTGAACATGACCGCCGTTCCCTTAGCCTCCTTCACAAGGCACGGGTTTTAGAGACCTATGTCTTCAGTAAAATATACTACGTTGCGCAGGTCTTCCCGCTTCCCGCGATGATGGCCCGCAGGCTTAAACAGCTGTCTAGTCGATTTCTGTGGCGCCGCCATGTCTTCCGTGTCCGATATGAAGTTGTGGCCAGGCCTCGGAAGCTTGGAGGATTGGGTCTTTCAGATATCAAAGTGAAGACGTCCATCTTATTTGCCCGCCGCAATGTTTTAACCTGTACGCGGGCTCCGCATTCAGTCACCTCTCGTTTACTTTCCCGCCTCCGGCCGGCCAGTCTGACCCCTCCTGTTGATGTTGGACGGATTAATCCTAAATTGCGGCACATTCGTGAATACTTTGTACTTGTCGGTATTCTGGGTGCTGATATACTTTCTATGACGCATATAACTACCAACATGCTACAAATCCGTTGGGGTACAGCATGTTTCCCTTCTTCTGTTGAACTTGCTTCCCCGTCAACGTCATGGAAAACGGTCTGGTCTCATCTTAGTCTTCCCATTTTGCCGATGGAGATTGCTTCAACGTGGTATAAGGTCATTTACCGTCTGATACCTACTGGTGATCGTCTTTTTCGTATTGGCCTTCGTCCGACTGATCAGTGTGAGGAATGTCATCAAACTGACACCTTACTTCACAGGCTAGTTGCTTGCGGACGGGATCATTGGCTCTGGGTCCGCCGTCAATTAGCTTTTCTTACTAGAGGGCCTGAAACCGCATTCCCAGACGACATCTTCTTACATCCGGACATCTCTTATTTTCCTCAGACGAAAACGAACACGATTGTTTGGCTCTTGGGTTACTATGTCCATTACGTCATTGAATGCGGTAATGACCCAGATCCCCGCGTTTTTCACCATTATTTGTCAACTGCGCATTGGAAATGGCAGCGGTTACCACAATACCGAACGCTTTTTGCGAATATGCTTTTTCTTGTGTTTAACCGTCAAGGGGTTGGTTAAGTTCCCCTCTGATTCCTGTTTCTTCCCTGAGCTCGAGTCCCCTCCCTTGTTGTATTTTTTCGTAATTTTTTTTTCTCTCTCTCTTTTGCATGTATATATATACACCCAAAATTCATACGGGTGGGGTAACGGGTTGGTCTTCCCCTTCAGAAGAAATGTTTTATTTGTGTTTCACCTAATTTGTTGATTTTCTTTTTGCAGCTAATATTAAATGATGATTTGACTATGGTTGTCTGAATTCTCGTGAAATATACCAAGTCAATCTGATAATAAAAAAAAAAAAGTGGTAGAGCACTGGTCTAGTAAACCAGGGGTCGTGAGTTCCCATCCTCAGAGGAGGAAGAAGAATTTTGGAAATCAGTTGCGCGTCGTGGCCGTATAGCAAACAGTGTCTGTGATGACGAACAATTAGCGACAAGCGTTTTATTAAGAATTACGCTCAGATGTGATTAAGGCGAATGGCGCAGATAAAGCATTTGCCAAAGCGGTACAGCATAAGGTGGGACGAGGCAGTCTGAATTACATTTTATAGAAGAATTTCTCACATATCTCAGAGCCTCTCGCGGTCGTCGTCGTCGTCGTCGTCGTCGTCGTCGCCGCCGCCGCCGCTTCTGCAGAAGTAGCAAATGGCCATGGTAGCAAATGCGGCGAGGGACGCCCTGCCTTCGATTCCGAATGCACAAAGTGTGTGGTCTTGGTTCCCTGTCTATATTTGGTCGGTCTCGTAAGAGGTTGAATGTAACGTTTGGGTTGGAAAGAGCAAGGGGCAGCGGCTGTGTGGAACGAAAACACTATTCCTCAGGGGTGTGAGCGTTACGAGATGAGTCGTATACAAGTTATACTTGGTCGCTAGTGATCGTGTGGCCGAATGGATAAGGCGTCGCTCTTCGGAGCTGAAGATTACGGGTTCGAATGCTGTCACGCTCGGTTTTTTTCCAGTTCTGAAAAAGAAACATACCGTTTTAATGTAGCAATTGAGCAGTACGAAACCGTCTGAATGTTTCTGTTGACCATTTTCTGCTTGGAGATGCTCTTGAGCTTGAAACACACACAACAAGACCGGTGTTAACTAGCGAAATGGTCGGCAGAGTGCCGTCACCGCGAGTTTTGACTGGCACTTGCACATCTAAAACGACGTCGGAAAGTAACTCGTTCGGCTTTTGAGCCACATCAAGTATGTGTGTTAATTTTGACGCCACTAGCTCTGCAGGTTGTCATGCAATTCCATTACCTCTCAGAAATGATTATGAAATAAAACTGAAGTACATGACGAGTGTGACGTTAGGAAAACATTAGGCAGCATGGAGAGATTCTGTATGGGACCACCCAACCCAAACGAGTACTGTGTGACGTGCTAACCCGCAGGTATTCTCCGAGGCAGCCGGCTAGCTCAGTCGGTGGAGCATGATTTTCTTAATCTCAGGGTCGAGGGTTCGAGCCCCACGCTGGGCGGAACGGAATTTTGTTCCGCTGCAGATGTAAATTACCGTTTTTCAGATTAACGTGATGTAATGGAAATAGCAACTTTTACTTTGCCTACGTCTCTGTCAGTCGCAAGAAAACTGTATTTGAAGGTAAAGGTGATTTTGTAGACATGTGTGAAAGACGTGTTCTGAAATGCAAGTGTTGTTGTTTGGAGAGCACATCGGTTACGTGTCAGATGTGTAGCCAAGCAGTAATGGATCGCCATAGCTGCAAGTAGTAGTCGGTAATATGAAGTGTTGTCAGCTCAAGTCTGATGATCCAGACGACCGTAAGGACGAAGTACACAAGGGTACCGCTAGGCCGCGGCTCTTTAGCTCAGTGCTAGAGCACTGGTCTAGTAAACCAGGGGTCGTGAGTTCCCATCCTCAGAGGAGGAAGAAGAATTTTGGAAATCAGTTGCGCGTCGTGGCCGTATAGCAAACAGTGTCTGTGATGACGAACAATTAGCGACAAGCGTTTTATTAAGAATTACGCTCAGATGTGATTAAGGCGAATGGCGCAGATAAAGCATTTGCCAAAGCGGTACAGCATAAGGTGGGAGGAGGCAGTCTGAATTACATTTTATAGACGAATTTCTCACATATCTCAGAGCCTCTCGCGGTCGTCGTCGTCGTCGTCGTCGTCGTCGTCGTCGCCGCCGCCGCCGCTTCTGCAGAAGTAGCAAATGGCCATGGTAGCAAATGCGGCGAGGGACGCCCTTCCTTCGATTCCGAATGCACAAAGTGTGTGGTCTTGGTTCCCTGTCTATATTTGGTCGGTCTCGTAAGAGGTTGAATGTAACGTTTGGGTGGGAAAGAGCAAGGGGCAGCGGCTGTGTGGAACGAAAACACTAGTCCTCAGGGGTGTGAGCGTTACGAGATGAGTCGTATACAAGTTATACTTGGTCGCTAGTGACCGTGTGGCCGAATGGATAAGGCGTCGCTCTTCGGAGCTGAAGATTACGGGTTCGAATGCTGTCACGCTCGGTTTTTTTCCAGTTCTGAAAAAGAAACATACCGTTTTAATGTAGCAATTGAGCAGTACGAAGCCGTCTGAATGTTTCTGTTGAGCATTTTCTGCTTGGAGATGCTCTTGAGCTTGAAACACACACAACAAGACCGGTGTTAACTAGCGAAATGGTCGGCAGAGTGCCGTCACCGCGAGTTTTGACTGGCACTTGCACATCTAAAACGACGTCGGAAAGTAACTCGTTCGGCTTTTGAGCCACATCAAGTATGTGTGTTAATTTTGACGCCACTAGCTCTGCAGGTTGTCATGCAATTCCATTACCTCTCAGAAATGATTATGAAATAAAACTGAAGTACATGACGAGTGTGACGTTAGGAAAACATTAGGCAGCATGGAGAGATTCTGTATGGGACCACACAACCCAAACGAGTACTGTGTGACGTGCTAACCCGCAGGTATTCTCCGAGGCAGCCGGCTAGCTCAGTCGGTAGAGCATGATATTCTTAATCTCAGGGTCGAGGGTTCGAGCCCCACGCTGGGCGGAACGGAATTTTGTTCCGCTGCAGATGTAAATTACCGTTTTTCAGATTAACGTGATGTAATGGAAATAGCAACTTTTACTTTGCCTACGTCTCTGTCAGTCGCAAGAAAACTGTATTTGAAGGTAAAGGTGATTTTGTAGACATGTGTGAAAGACGTGTTCTGAAATGCAAGTGTTGTTGTTTGGAGAGCACATCGGTTACGTGTCAGATGTGTAGCCAAGCAGTAATGGATCGCCATAGCTGCAAGTAGTAGTCGGTAATATGAAGTGTTGTCAGCTCAAGTCTGATGATCCAGACGACCATAAGGACGAAGTACACAAGGGTACCGCTAGGCCGCGGCTCTTTAGCTCAGTGGTAGAGCACTGGTCTAGTAAACCAGGGGTCGTGAGTTCCCATCCTCAGAGGAGGAAAAAGAATTTTGGAAATCAGTTGCGCGTCGTGGCTGTATAGCAAACAGTGTCTGTGATGACGAACAATTAGCGACAAGCGTTTTATTAAGAATTACGCTCAGATGTGATTAAGGCGAATGGCGCAGATAAAGCATTTGCCAAAGCGGTACAGCATAAGGTGGGAGGAGGTAGTCTGAATTACATTTTATAGAAGAATTTCTCACATATCTCAGAGCCTCTCGCGGTCGTCGTCGTCGTCGTCGTCGTCGCCGCCGCCGCCGCTTCTGCAGAAGTAGCAAATGGCCATGGTAGCAAATGCGGCGAGGGACGCCCTGCCTTCGATTCCGAATGCACAAAGTGTGTGGTCTTGGTTCCCTGTCTATATTTGGTCGGTCTCGTAAGAGGTTGAATGTAACGTTTGGGTTGGAAAGAGCAAGGGGCAGCGGCTGTGTGGAACGAAAACACTATTCCTCAGGGGTGTGAGCGTTACGAGATGAGTCGTATACAAGTTATACTTGGTCGCTAGTGATCGTGTGGCCGAATGGATAAGGCGTCGCTCTTCGGAGCTGAAGATTACGGGTTCGAATGCTGTCACGCTCGGTTTTTTTCCAGTTCTGAAAGAGAAACATACCGTTTTAATGTAGCAATTGAGCAGTACGAAACCGTCTGAATGTTTCTGTTGAGCATTTTCTGCTTGGAGATGCTCTTGAGCTTGAAACACACACAACAAGACCGGTGTTAACTAGCGAAATGGTCGGCAGAGTGCCGTCACCGCGAGTTTTGACTGGCACTTGCACATCTAAAACGACGTCGGAAAGTAACTCGTTCGGCTTTTGAGCCACATCAAGTATGTGTGTTAATTTTGACGCCACTAGCTCTGCAGGTTGTCATGCAATTCCATTACCTCTCAGAAATGATTATGAAATAAAACTGAAGTACATGACGAGTGTGACGTTAGGAAAACATTAGGCAGCATGGAGAGATTCTGTATGGGACCACCCAACCCAAACGAGTACTGTGTGACGTGCTAACCCGCAGGTATTCTCCGAGGCAGCCGGCTAGCTCAGTCGGTAGAGCATAATATTCTTAATCTCAGGGTCGAGGGTTCGAGCCCCACGCTGGGCGGAACGGAATTTTGTTCCGCTGCAGATGTAAATTACCGTTTTTCAGATTAACGTGATGTAATGGAAATAGCAACTTTTACTTTGCCTACGTCTCTGTCAGTCGCAAGAAAACTGTATTTGAAGGTAAAGGTGATTTTGTAGACATGTGTGAAAGACGTGTTCTGAAATGCAAGTGTTGTTGTTTGGAGAGCACATCGGTTACGTGTCAGATGTGTAGCCAAGCAGTAATGGATCGCCATAGCTGCAAGTAGTAGTCGGTAATATGAAGTGTTGTCAGCTCAAGTCTGATGATCCAGACGACCGTAAGGACGAAGTACACAAGGGTACCGCTAGGCCGCGGCTCTTTAGCTCAGTGGTAGAGCACTGGTCTAGTAAACCAGGGGTCGTGAGTTCCCATCCTCAGAGGAGGAAAAAGAATTTTGGAAATCAGTTGCGCGTCGTGGCCGTATAGCAAACAGTGTCTGTGATGACGAACAATTAGCGACAAGCGTTTTATTAAGAATTACGCTCAGATGTGATTAAGGCGAATGGCGCAGATAAAGCATTTGCCAAAGCGGTACAGCATAAGGTGGGAGGAGGCAGTCTGAATTACATTTTATAGACGAATTTCTCACATATCTCAGAGCCTCTCGCGGTCGTCGTCGTCGTCGTCGTCGTCGTCGTCGTCGTCGCCGCCGCCGCCGCTTCTGCAGAAGTAGCAAATGGCCATGGTAGCAAATGCGGCGAGGGACGCCGTTCCTTCGATTCCGAATGCACAAAGTGTGTGGTCTTGGTTCCCTGTCTATATTTGGTCGGTCTCGTAAGAGGTTGAATGTAACGTTTGGGTGGGAAAGAGCAAGGGGCAGCGGCTGTGTGGAACGAAAACACTATTCCTCATGGGTGTGAGCGTTACGAGATGAGTCGTATACAAGTTATACTTGGTCGCTAGTGACCGTGTGGCCGAATGGATAAGGCGTCGCTCTTCGGAGCTGAAGATTACGGGTTCGAGTGCTGTCACGCTCGGTTTTTTTTCAGTTCTGAAAAAGAAACATACCGTTTTAATGTAGCAATTGAGCAGTACGAAACCGTCTGAATGTTTCTGTTGAGCATTTTCTGCTTGGAGATGCTCTTGAGCTTGAAACACACACAACAAGACCGGTGTTAACTAGCGAAATGGTCGGCAGAGTGCCGTCACCGCGAGTTTTGACTGGCACTTGCACATCTAAAACGACGTCGGAAAGTAACTCGTTCGGCTTTTGAGCCACATCAAGTATGTGTGTTAATTTTGACGCCACTAGCTCTGCAGGTTGTCATGCAATTCCATTACCTCTCAGAAATGATTATGAAATAAAACTGAAGTACATGACGAGTGTGACGTTAGGAAAACATTAGGCAGCATGGAGAGATTCTGTATGGGACCACCCAACCCAAACGAGTACTGTGTGACGTGCTAACCCGCAGGTATTCTCCGAGGCAGCCGGCTAGCTCAGTCGGTAGAGCATGATATGCTTAATCTCAGGGTCGAGGGTTCGAGCCCCACGCCCGGCGGAACGGAATTTTGTTCCGCTGCAGATGTAAATTACCGTTTTTCTGATTAACGTGATGTAATGGAAATAGCAACTTTTACTTTGCCTACGTCTCTGTCAGTCGCAAGAAAACTGTATTTGAAGGTAAAGGTGATTTTGTAGACATGTGTGAAAGACGTGTTCTGAAATGCAAGTGTTGTTGTTTGGAGAGCACATCGGTTACGTGTCAGATGTGTAGCCAAGCAGTAATGGATCGCCATAGCTGCAAGTAGTAGTCGGTAATATGAAGTGTTGTCAGCTCAAGTCTGATGATCCAGACGACCGTAAGGACGAAGTACACAAGGGTACCGCTAGGCCGCGGCTTCTTAGCTCAGTGGTAGAGCACTGGTCTAGTAAACCAGGGGTCGTGAGTTCCCATCCTCAGAAGAGGAAGAAGAATTTTGGAAATCAGTTGCGCGTCGTGGCCGTATAGCAAACAGTGTCTGTGATGACGAACAATTAGCGACAAGCGTTTTATTAAGAATTACGCTCAGATGTGATTAAGGCGAATGGCGCAGATAAAGCATTTTCCAAAGCGGTACAGCATAAGGTTGGACAAGGCAGTCTGAATTACATTTTATAGACAAATTTCTCACATATCTCAGAGCCTCTCGCGGTTGTCGTCGTCGTCGTCGTCGTCGTCGTCGTCGTCGTCGTCGTCGTCGCCGCCGCCGCTTCTGCAGAAGTAGCAAATGGCCATGGTAGCAAATGCGGCGAGGGACGCCCTGCCTTCGATTCCGAATGCACAAAGTGTGTGGTCTTGGTTCCCTGTCTATATTTGGTCGATCTCGTAAGAGGTTGAATTTAACGTTTGTGTGGGAAAGAGCAAGGGGCAGCGGCTGTGTGGAACGAAAACACTATTCCTCAGGGGTGTGAGCGTTACGAGATGAGTCGTATACAAGTTATACTTGGTCGCTAGTGACCGTGTGGCCGAATGGATAAGGCGTCGGACTTTGGATCTGAAGATTACAGGTTCGAATGCTGTCACGCTCGGTTTTTTTCCAGTTCTGAAAAAGAAACATACCGCTTTAATGTAGCAATTGAGCAGTACGAAACCGTCTGAATGTTTCTGTTGAGCATTTTCTGCTTGGAGATGCTCTTGAGCTTGAAACACACACAACAAGACCGGTGTTAACTAGCGAAATGGTCGGCAGAGTGCCGTCACCGCGAGTTTTGACTGGCACTTGCACATCTAAAACGACGTCGGAAAGTAACTCGTTCGGCTTTTGAGCCACATCAAGTATGTGTGTTAATTTTGACGCCACTAGCTCTGCAGGTTGTCATGCAATTCCATTACCTCTCAGAAATGATTATGAAATAAAACTGAAGTACATGACGAGTGTGACGTTAGGAAAACATTAGGCAGCATGGAGAGATTCTGTATGGGACCACCCAACCCAAACGAGTACTGTGTGACGTGCTAACCCGCAGGTATTCTCCGAAGCAGCCGGCTAGCTCAGTCGGTAGAGCATGATATTCTTAATCTCAGGGTCGAGGGTTCGAGCCCCACGCTGGGCGGAACGGAATTTTGTTCCGCTGCAGATGTAAATTACCGTTTTTCAGATTAACGTGATGTAATGGAAATAGCAACTTTTACTTTGCCTACGTCTCTGTCAGTCGCAAGAAAATTGTATTTGAAGGTAAAGGTGATTTTGTAGACATGTGTGAAAGACGTGTTCTGAAATGCAAGTGTTGTTGTTTGGAGAGCACATCGGTTACGTGTCAGATGTGTAGCCAAGCAGTAATGGATCGCCATAGCTGCAAGTAGTAGTCGGTAATATGAAGTGTTGTCAGCTCAAGTCTGATGATCCAGACGACCGTAAGGACGAAGTACACAAGGGTACCGCTAGGCCGCGGCTCTTTAGCTCAGTGGTAGAGCACTGGTCTAGTAAACCAGGGGTTGTGAGTTCCCATCCTCAGAGGAGGAAGAAGAATTTTGGAAATCAGTTGCGCGTCGTGGCCGTATAGCAAACAGTGTCTGTGATGACGAACAATTAGCGACAAGCGTTTTATTAAGAATTACGCTCAGATGTGATTAAGGCGAATGGCGCAGATAAAGCATTTTTTTTTTTTTTTTTTTTAAAAAAAAAAAAAAAATCTTTATTTCTTACAAAATATTTTATACAATAAAACCCACCACCTTATTAATTAGTGGGTCATGATATAATACATTACTTAGGTACAGCTTATACATTTCTAATTATAATCTACAGACAGTGTGTTAGTTGAATGGGCAGACCTACTAATTAACAAATCTGCTACTCCTAGTATTACTACTTACACTAGTCTCTACTGCCTGCAGCGTTACAAACATGCCAATAAATATACAATCCTACTTGTGTGCCTTGCTCACCGAGCTAACCCCGGTGAACGCGCCCTGGCACAGGGCAGGCCAATACTTTATTCGCTGCAGGTTTCTATTTTAATTCCTATTCTAATTTCCTAACCTAATGAACTATTCTAAGTCAAAATCGGTGCGTTGTCAAATCCGGTATGGTTGCCCCTCTCCCCCTATCCTGCGCGTGGCGGATTCCAACTTTACCAGTCGACCAGTCCACGCACAGGCGGTACGGGATTGGGGCATTGACCTAGTATGTTAATTTTTAAGTCTTAAAGCTCTCTCAGATATTGAGTTAGGACCTTTCGTGATACCTCATTTGCCAACTGATTTAGCAGTCGAAAGGTCTCTTCTTGTCTTAATAACATATACGTGTCATAGTTTGGTAGTTGCTGTCTAAGTGTAGTTGCTACATCATCGAAAAGGGGGCACTCGTAGACCACATGGTCGGGAGTTCCCTCCGATGCACCACAGTCACACGTAGGCGTTGCCCTCTTCCCAAACCGACATAGATACGTCGGGTAAGGCCCATGTCCAGTGAGAAAGTGGAACAAACCCCTAGTTGGTTCAAAATAACCCATGCTCATTCTTTCCCTCACATTCGGCAGGAAGCTGAAAGTTCTTCTGCCGGATTCCTCTGCCTCCCAAACTTCTTGCCATAGCTCTTCACCCCTCTTCCGTATCTCGCCCTTATCCCTAACCCTAACTCCCAAGATGTCTTCTACTTTTTCTATGTCCCCTTTCTTTGCCCAATACCAAGCACCCTGTTCCCTGAGTTTGATATCCAGAGGACAAAGCCCCATTATTACTAGTAGGGCCCCTCCCGGAGATGTTCTGTATGCTCCCACAGATCTTAATATCATGTTCCTTTGAACCCTTCTCACCGACATGGCGGGCACAACCCTCGTGAGCCTGTGTGCCCAGACTCCCGCGCCGTAACCCACTATTGATGTTAGTATGCTGTTATGATACAATTTGATAAGCTGAGGGGGGAGATGAAATCTTTTATGACCTATGGTGATAAGGTTATTGAGAATTTGCAGAGCTCTTTGTGTCACGGTTTCAATGTGCTTTCCGAAGTTCCACCTTTCGTCGATGATGATCCCTAAGTAACGTCCCTCTCGTCGTCGGAGTACTGGTGTGCCCTCAATTCTTACAGTCGGGTTTCTTATTAACTGTCCCTTTAGTAATAGATAGGTTGATTTAGTCGGTGAGATGGTCATCTTGGTATTACGGCACCATGATAGTAGTTGCGTCATGGCTCTATCTATTTTTGGTTCAATGTCCTCGCGACTTCGGCCGCCAACCAGTAGAAGGAGGTCATCAGCGTAGGCTATCACCTCTAGCACATCTTCATTTTGTTGCAATGCATTTAAGAGTGGCTCCATGTGGATATCCCAAAATAGGGGACCTAAGACGGAACCCTGGGGACATCCCTTTGTTATGGGTTTTCCAATCCTCCCGCTAGGGGATGATAGCCAGACCTCCCGATCTACACAATAGCTCCTAAGGCAACCGTATAGCGGCCCTGGGCACTCTTTCTCCCGCAAGCAGGAGAAGAGCGAAGGCCACCACAGGTTGTCAAAGGCGCCACTAATGTCCACCATGATGCCGACGATGTACTTGCACGGGGCCGAACTACAGACCTCGGCCGCCAGGGCGATCGCATCAGATGCGGAACGCCCAGGCCTGAAGCCAAACTGTCTGTCGCTCATCCCGTGCAGCACTCGGTGGGCAGTCAGCCTATCAGCAAGCAGCTTTTCAAGGATTTTCCCGAGCACATCCAGAAGGCAGATGGGTCTGTAAGACTTTGCCTCAGCTGGATCTTTATCGGGGCCTTTTTTAATGATTACAACGTTTGCTGCCTTCCAGATCCTCGGGAATTTACCTTGCCGAAGGCACTCGTTGTACAGCTGGGTCAAAGGAGCGACCAGTTGTGGGGCCAAGAACTGCACCACCTCCGCCACAATGCCGTCTGGCCCAGGGGCTTTCCCTCTCTTTATTGTCTTTATGAGGGCAGCGACCTCTTCCTCCGAGAAGGGGAGGACTGCCTCATCATTTGTATAGTCGCCCAGATCTAAATCTCGCAACCGTCGCTGTTCCTCAGTATCCTCTGTTCTGTCGTCGTCAGGCAACAGGGATCGGAGTAGGACCTCAGCAGTCTCCTGCCATGAGTCCGTCATCCCATCCCCATGCCTGACTGTGGACAGCATCATAGGGGAGCGGATCTTTTCTCTTACTAGTTTATACGGAATCCCCCATGGATCCAAGGCCAGCTGATTGGTCACGAATGTCTCCCAGCTTCTAACTCGGACCGCTTTTAATTCTTTTTGAAATGTTTCCTTTGCCTCCCGGTATAGCAGTAACCATCTCTGCTTCTCCCACCAGACGACACTGCGCTGGTAGTGCCTTCGCAGCCTTCTGACAGACTGACGCAGCTCCTGCAGCTCAGGAGACCATGGTGTCGGCGAGGCCGCCATGGCCCTCCTCCTAGTTGGCACGGCCGCCTTCATCGCTCTAGTCACTGCACACACCAGTTCCTCAGCTCTGTTGTCGATGTCGATTTGTCTGTCACCATCCGGTAACGGAGGAATGTCACACTCTCTGGTTAAGCGTTCCCAGTTGGCTTTCCTGAAGTTCAACTGCACCTCCCACCCCATGGCCCAGTGGCACTCCCTGCTCCCTAAGGTAAAAGTGATAAGGTTGTGATCGCTTGTGGTGGCACTGTCTATCACCTTCCAGTTCTGTATTAGGTTTGCCGCATTTGGCGTGACCAAGGTCACGTCGATGTTCGTGCCTTGCCCCCCTCCCGCCGCATAGGTGGGAGAGTTTCCCGGTTTGTTTGCCACCACAAGCTGCAACGACATAATCACTTCTTCCACCTTTCCACCATTTTCGTCCCTTGTGCCACTGTACCATAGGGGGGACTTCGCATTTATATCCGCAGTTATGACAACTCTTCGTCCCTGCAACGCCATAGCCACTCTTGTTAGGTGGTCTAAATGTATGTCGATATCATCTCCATATTGAAAATACATGTTAATGAGTGTTATAGTGCCTGCTGGAGATTGCAGTTCTATGACGTTGCAGTGACTGTTTGAGTACTGCGAAAGTAAGGTTGCCTGCAGTTTTTTGTTGGTGATTACCACAGCTGCTTTGGGGGCATCCCCACAGCTGATGACTTGCCATGTAGTGGCCACAAAAGCAATTTTGCCAGCCAGAGAGTAAGGCTCCTGCAAACAGAGTACATCCAGTCTCCTCTCCTCCACTTCCCTACGGAGTTCCTGCATCACAAGTCGACTGTTGTGCGTATTTAGTTGGCCGACAGATGTCCTAGTCGTCATGGATAATATGTGTGTACACGGTCATATGGCCAGGTCTTGTTCGGATCGAAAGTTATTCTTCCGTTTGCCAGCACTGACTGGACGTATATGTCCTCTAAATCAAATTTCTCTCCCCGTCTTTCAAACAGTTTCTTTAGCAGGTCACGCAGGGCTCCGAAGTCCGTGGGGAGATTCACCGACTTTAGCTGTATTCTATCTACAGCCTCCATCACCGAGAAGGTTACCTTTCTGCCGTTCTCATGTCCAATTCGGACCACATGTCTCAAGGCAGTGGTCAGGGTTGCCGGCTGCTCCAGTCTTGCCAGCTGCATCGTAAATTCGAGGTTTGGGTACACCCTCACCGGATCGACAGGCGGAAGCCTGACAATTGATGTATCAGAGGTGCAACCCACACTCGAACTTGTGACTATATTTTCCTGTATGGATGGTTTTTCAATTTTCTCCTTGGGGGTTGCCGCTACCACAGGATGCCCTTGCCGTGGATGGTCTGTTTTCGGCTCAGATCCCCGGCTTCGAGGGGAGGGAGCCATGAGTGGCATGGGAAATTCTGTTTGCTGTCCTTTATCTACCATGAATACATCTGTCTGGACAGCGGTGTCTGCTGTTTCGACTTCTGAGCTCGATAGCGATCTCAGAAATTCCCTGAATTTATGAGCCCTCATAGCATCCCTCCTTCTCTTGCTCGGGGATTTTCGCTTTGGCATCCTGTAGGTTGTGTCAGACTCAACCATAATCAATTCTGGATATTAGGCGTTGTTCTAACATCCTGTATGTAGGGCAACTCCGTCCTGTAGCTCCACATGGTTTTTTCCCTCTGCTCTTACAGGGAATACAAACACTGGCAGCCTTGCAGTCCTTTCGTACGTGTCCATTGTCACCGCACTTGGAGCACGCCGACCCCCTGGTGCAGTGCCTGAGAATGTGGTCCAAGTCCCCACAATTGTGGCAACGAGGTACCACGATGTAATCCCTTACATTAATTGCATGAAACCCAACATATAGTCTGCCCATTCCAGTAATTTGCTTCCACATTTGTGGATTTACCTCGGCCACGTGATGGACAACGTCCCGATCACGGGGTCCTGTTTTGAATTTGAGTTTGAATTTATTATTGAATTCTTCCGCGTTCATGCTTTCAAAATTTTGTCCCCTTATTGTCTCACTTAACTCATCGTTAGTCATTATAGTTGGCACGTCATATAATATCACCAAAGGATTCCTTTTCCGTGGAGGTTCACATTTCATTACTGCATTCAGTTTTTGGTTTTTTAGTAATTTTTCCTTATCTTCTTCTGAGGCTACTTCTACTATTACAGAGTTCTTGCTGGGTTTAACTTTCTTGATTCTTATTTTGTCCTTTACAGGATCTATTGTGGTAGTTAGAAGTTCTTGTAGCTTTTTTACACTTGTGTCCTGTCCTGGCAGCGTCCGAAGAAAAACTGCCGTGTCTTGTCTCTTTGCTACCCTGTCGATTGTATCTTTTGTGGTAGTTGGCTTAATGGGCGCTTGCGCAGCCACTGCCGCCCAGGATTTGGCTGGTTGTTTTCGCAGCCTGCTGTTTTCTTTTTCTAGTTCTTCTAAACGGCCTTCTAATTTTGCATGGGCAATAGCCCAGGCCGAAAGTTCATTCTTAATAATGGTCAAGGCAGCCTGACTGATCTTGCCATTTTTCACGTTCTGGTCAATCAACAGGGCGATTCTGTTATGCCTCTGTGCGACGGTTTCAGTATCAACATCTGCCTGCCCCACCTCGTCTTGTGGAGAGGGATCAGGCACAGCGGAAGCCCTCGAAAGCGCACTCGAATCACTCGTTATAGTTGTAGCCATGATTAACGAGTGATAAAGAAGAAAGTGGGAGCCCGTCTCTTGCCCCGGACCGGCTCCTCTGGCATGGGGGGGGACTTCTTGCAGCTCGCCCACCGACCTCGCCCCAAGGTCAAGGGCCCTATCGAACTGCCGGGTTCAGCACGCCGTTGCCAGCGCACTGGTCCCCATCGATGGCTTCGTCATCGGCGATTTCACGCGACGCTCCTCGGCAATTGCACCCCGCACTCCGGAGAGGCGGATGCACCTCTCGCCCTTCGCCGCCTACTAGCCCGAGTTTCCACCTTACGGCCAAGGACCCACTCCTACTCAGGTGGCGGGCCGGTCCCCCAGACGTTCGGCGGTCTGGACCCAGTTAACCTGGCCCAGGCGATGTCACCACCTCCTGGGTTTGGCAGAACACGCCCCGGTTACCCAGGGGCGCGGCGAAGCACCCTTGCCGACTCGCGCCGCGATCCCACGCCGACAAACGAAGTCGCCGGCATGCAGAGCTCCTGCTGGTCTGGGCCCTGCGAACAGAAAGGGAAAGATGTTCGTCCCTCGACACAGCTCCCCCTGTGCCACGCACCCTTCGCTTTCGCATCGGGTTGGGTCGCAGCTCTCCCTTTTGTCGCACGGCAAAATGCCGAGCTTAACGTCTGGCACCACGGGAAGGCGGAAAGAGCCACTTGGGAAGGAGAGGTTGTAAGAGACACATCACTTCCCCTGTGAGGAGTGCCGCGGCACGCCCGTCTGGAAGCGATACGCCCCAGTGCGAGCCTCCGTGCCTTACGGCGCGCCGGCTACGGGCGGGCCCGCGCCGAACGCGCCGTCGAGCGACCGACCTCACGCCAGACAGATAAAGCATTTGCCAAGCATTTGCCAAAGCGGTACAGCATAAGGTGGGACGAGGCAGTCTGAATTACATTTTATAGAAGAATTTCTCACATATCTCAGAGCCTCTCGCGGTCGTCGTCGTCGTCGTCGTCGCCGCCGCCGCCGCCGCTTCTGCAGAAGTAGCAAATGGCCATGGTAGCAAATGCGGCGAGGGACGCCCTGCCTTCGATTCCGAATGCACAAAGTGTGTGGTCTTGTTTCCCAGTCTATATTTGGTCGGTCTCGTAAGAGGTTGAATGTAACGTTTGGGTGGGAAAGAGCAAGGGGCAGCGGCTGTGTGGAACGAAAACACTATTCCTCATGGGTGTGAGCGTTACGAGATGAGTCGTATACAAGTTACACTTGGTCGCTAGTGACCGTGTGGCCGAATGGATAAGGCGTCGCTCTTCGGAGCTGAAGATTACGGGTTCGAGTGCTGTCACGCTCGGTTTTTTTCCCGTTCTGAAAAAGAAACATACCGTTTTAATGTAGCAATTGAGCAGTACGAAACCGTCTGAATGTTTCTGTTGAGCATTTTCTGCTTGGAGATGCTCTTGAGCTTGAAACACACACAACAAGACCGGTGTTAACTAGCGAAATGGTCGGCAGAGTGCCGTCACCGCGAGTTTTGACTGGCACTTGCACATCTAAAACGACGTCGGAAAGTAACTCGTTCGGCTTTTGAGCCACATCAAGTATGTGTGTTAATTTTGACGCCACTAGCTCTGCAGGTTGTCATGCAATTCCATTACCTCTCAGAAATGATTATGAAATAAAACTGAAGTACATGACGAGTGTGACGTTAGGAAAACATTAGGCAGCATGGAGAGATTCTGTATGGGACCACACAACCCAAACGAGTACTGTGTGACGTGCTAACCCGCAGGTTTTCTCCGAGGCAGCCGGCTAGCTCAGTCGGTAGAGCATGATATTCTTAATCTCAGGGTCGAGGGTTCGAGCCCCACGCTGGGCGGAACGGAATTTTGTTCCGCTGCAGATGTAAATTACCGTTTTTCAGATTAACGTGATGTAATGGAAATAGCAACTTTTACTTTGCCTACGTCTCTGTCAGTCGCAAGAAAACTGTATTTGAAGGTAAAGGTGATTTTGTAGACATGTGTGAAAGACGTGTTCTGAAATGCAAGTGTTGTTGTTTGGAGAGCACATCGGTTACGTGTCAGATGTGTAGCCAAGCAGTAATGGATCGCCATAGCTGCAAGTAGTAGTCGGTAATATGAAGTGTTGTCAGCTCAAGTCTGATGATCCAGACGACCGTAAGGACGAAGTACACAAGGGTACCGCTAGGCCGCGGCTCTTTAGCTCAGTGGTAGAGCACTGGTCTAGTAAACCAGGGGTCGTGAGTTCCCATCCTCAGAGGAGGAAGAAGAATTTTGGAAATCAGTTGCGCGTCGTGGCCGTATAGCAAACAGTGTCTGTGATGACGAACAATTAGCGACAAGCGTTTTATTAAGAATTACGCTCAGATGTGATTAAGGCGAATGGCGCAGATAAAGCATTTTCCAAAGCGGTACAGCATAAGGTTGGACAAGGCAGTCTGAATTACATTTTATAGACAAATTTCTCACATATCTCAGAGCCTCTCGCGGTTGTCGTCGTCGTCGTCGTCGTCGTCGTCGTCGTCGCCGCCGCCGCTTCTGCAGAAGTAGCAAATGGCCATGGTAGCAAATGCGGCGAGGGACGCCCTGCCTTCGATTCCGAATGCACAAAGTGTGTGGTCTTGGTTCCCTGTCTATATTTGGTCGATCTCGTAAGAGGTTGAATTTAACGTTTGTGTGGGAAAGAGCAAGGGGCAGCGGCTGTGTGGAACGAAAACACTATTCCTCAGGGGTGTGAGCGTTACGAGATGAGTCATATACAAGTTATACTTGGTCGCTAGTGACCGTGTGGCCGAATGGATAAGGCGTCGGACTTTGGATCTGAAGATTACAGGTTCGAATGCTGTCACGCTCGGTTTTTTTCCAGTTCTGAAAAAGAAACATACCGTTTTAATGTAGCAATTGAGCAGTACGAAACCGTCTGAATGTTTCTGTTGAGCATTTTCTGCTTGGAGATGCTCTTGAGCTTGAAACACACACAACAAGACCGGTGTTAACTAGCGAAATGGTCGGCAGAGTGCCGTCACCGCGAGTTTTGACTGGCACTTGCACATCTAAAACGACGTCGGAAAGTAACTCGTTCGGCTTTTGAGCCACATCAAGTATGTGTGTTAATTTTGACGCCACTAGCTCTGCAGGTTGTCATGCAATTCCATTACCTCTCAGAAATGATTATGAAATAAAACTGAAGTACATGACGAGTGTGACGTTAGGAAAACATTAGGCAGCATGGAGAGATTCTGTATGGGACCACCCAACCCAAACGAGTACTGTGTGACGTGCTAACCCGCAGGTATTCTCCGAAGCAGCCGGCTAGCTCAGTCGGTAGAGCATGATATTCTTAATCTCAGGGTCGAGGGTTCGAGCCCCACGCTGGGCGGAACGGAATTTTGTTCCGCTGCAGATGTAAATTACCGTTTTTCAGATTAACGTGATGTAATGGAAATAGCAACTTTTACTTTGCCTACGTCTCTGTCAGTCGCAAGAAAATTGTATTTGAAGGTAAAGGTGATTTTGTAGACATGTGTGAAAGACGTGTTCTGAAATGCAAGTGTTGTTGTTTGGAGAGCACATCGGTTACGTGTCAGATGTGTAGCCAAGCAGTAATGGATCGCCATAGCTGCAAGTAGTAGTCGGTAATATGAAGTGTTGTCAGCTCAAGTCTGATGATCCAGACGACCGTAAGGACGAAGTACACAAGGGTACCGCTAGGCCGCGGCTCTTTAGCTCAGTGGTAGAGCACTGGTCTAGTAAACCAGGGGTTGTGAGTTCCCATCCTCAGAGGAGAAAGAAGAATTTTGGAAATCAGTTGCGCGTCGTGGCCGTATAGCAAACAGTGTCTGTGATGACGAACAATTAGCGACAAGCGTTTTATTAAGAATTACGCTCAGATGTGATTAAGGCGAATGGCGCAGATAAAGCATTTGCCAAAGCGGTACAGCATAAGGTGGGACGAGGCAGTCTGAATTACATTTTATAGAAGAATTTCTCACATATCTCAGAGCCTCTCGCGGTCGTCGTCGTCGTCGTCGTCGTCGTCGCCGCCGCCGCCGCTTCTGCAGAAGTAGCAAATGGCCATGGTAGCAAATGCGGCGAGGGACGCCCTGCCTTCGATTCCGAATGCACAAAGTGTGTGGTCTTGTTTCCCAGTCTATATTTGGTCGGTCTCGTAAGAGGTTGAATGTAACGTTTGGGTGGGAAAGAGCAAGGGGCAGCGGCTGTGTGGAACGAAAACACTATTCCTCAGGGGTGTGAGCGTTACGAGATGAGTCGTATACAAGTTATACTTGGTCGCTAGTGACCGTGTGGCCGAGTGGATAAGGCGTCGCTCTTCGGAGCTGAAGATTACGGGTTCGAATGCTGTCACGCTCGGTTTTTTTCCAGTTCTGAAAAAGAAACATACCTTTTTAATGTAGCAATTGAGCAGTACGAAACCGTCTGAATGTTTCTGTTGACCATTTTCTGCTTGGAGATGCTCTTGAGCTTGAAACACACACAACAAGACCGGTGTTAACTAGCGAAATGGTCGGCAGAGTGCCGTCACCGCGAGTTTTGACTGGCACTTGCACATCTAAAACGACGTCGGAAAGTAACTCGTTCGGCTTTTGAGCCACATCAAGTATGTGTGTTAATTTTGACGCCACTAGCTCTGCAGGTTGTCATGCAATTCCATTACCTCTCAGAAATGATTATGAAATAAAACTGAAGTACATGACGAGTGTGACGTTAGGAAAACATTAGGCAGCATGGAGAGATTCTGTATGGGACCACCCAACCCAAACGAGTACTGTGTGACGTGCTAACCCGCAGGTATTCTCCGAGGCAGCCGGCTAGCTCAGTCGGTAGAACATGATATTCTTAATCTCAGGGTCGAGGGTTCGAGCCCCACGCTGGGCGGAACGGAATTTTGTTCCGCTGCAGATGTAAATTACCGTTTTTCTGATTAACGTGATGTAATGGAAATAGCAACTTTTACTTTGCCTACGTCTCTGTCAGTCGCAAGAAAACTGTATTTGAAGGTAAAGGTGATTTTGTAGACATGTGTGAAAGACGTGTTCTGAAATGCAAGTGTTGTTGTTTGGAGAGCACATCGGTTACGTGTCAGATGTGTAGCCAAGCAGTAATGGATCGCCATAGCTGCAAGTAGTAGTCGGTAATATGAAGTGTTGTCAGCTCAAGTCTGATGATCCAGACGACCGTAAGGACGAAGTACACAAGGGTACCGCTAGGCCGCGGCTCTTTAGCTCAGTGGTAGAGCACTGGTCTAGTAAACCAGGGGTCGTGAGTTCCCATCCTCAGAAGAGGAAGAAGAATTTTGGAAATCAGTTGCGCGTCGTGGCCGTATAGCAAACAGTGTCTGTGATGACGAACAATTAGCGACAAGCGTTTTATTAAGAATTACGCTCAGATGTGATTAAGGCGAATGGCGCAGATAAAGCATTTTCCAAAGCGGTACAGCATAAGGTTGGACAAGGCAGTCTGAATTACATTTTATAGAAGAATTTCTCACATATCTCAGAGCCTCTCGCGGTCGTCGTCGTCGTCGTCGTCGTCGTCGTCGTCGTCGTCGTCGCCGCCGCCGCCGCTTCTGCAGAAGTAGCAAATGGCCATGGTAGCAAATGCGGCGAGGGACGCCCTGCCTTCGATTCCGAATGCACAAAGTGTGTGGTCTTGGTTCCCTGTCTATATTTGGTCGATCTCGTAAGAGGTTGAATTTAACGTTTGTGTGGGAAAGAGCAAGGGGCAGCGGCTGTGTGGAACGAAAACACTATTCCTCAGGGGTGTGAGCGTTACGAGATGAGTCGTATACAAGTTATACTTGGTCGCTAGTGACCGTGTGGCCGAATGGATAAGGCGTCGGACTTTGGATCTGAAGATTACAGGTTCGAATGCTGTCACGCTCGGTTTTTTTCCAGTTCTGAAAAAGAAACATACCGTTTTAATGTAGCAATTGAGCAGTACGAAACCGTCTGAATGTTTCTGTTGAGCATTTTCTGCTTGGAGATGCTCTTGAGCTTGAAACACACACAACAAGACCGGTGTTAACTAGCGAAATGGTCGGCAGAGTGCCGTCACCGCGAGTTTTGACTGGCACTTGCACATCTAAAACGACGTCGGAAAGTAACTCGTTCGGCTTTTGAGCCACATCAAGTATGTGTGTTAATTTTGACGCCACTAGCTCTGCAGGTTGTCATGCAATTCCATTACCTCTCAGAAATGATTATGAAATAAAACTGAAGTACATGACGAGTGTGACGTTAGGAAAACATTAGGCAGCATGGAGAGATTCTGTATGGGACCACCCAACCCAAACGAGTACTGTGTGACGTGCTAAACCGCAGGTATTCTCCGAAGCAGCCGGCTAGCTCAGTCGGTAGAGCATGATATTCTTAATCTCAGGGTCGAGGGTTCGAGCCCCACGCTGGGCAGAACGGAATTTTGTTCCTCTGCAGATGTAAATTACCGTTTTTCAGATTAACGTAATGTAATGGAAATAGCAACTTTTACTTTGCCTACGTCTCTGTCAGTCGCAAGAAAATTGTATTTGAAGGTAAAGGTGATTTTGTAGACATGTGTGAAAGACGTGTTCTGAAATGCAAGTGTTGTTGTTTGGAGAGCACATCGGTTACGTGTCAGATGTGTAGCCAAGCAGTAATGGATCGCCATAGCTGCAAGTAGTAGTCGGTAATATGAAGTGTTGTCAGCTCAAGTCTGATGATCCAGACGACCGTAAGGACGAAGTACACAAGGGTACCGCTAGGCCGCGGCTTCTTAGCTCAGTGGTAGAGCACTGGTCTAGTAAACCAGGGGTCGTGAGTTCCCATCCTCAGAGGAGGAAGAAGAATTTTGGAAATCAGTTGCGAGTCGTGGCCGTATAGCAAACAGTGTCTGTGATGACGAACAATTAGCGACAAGCGTTTTATTAAGAATTACGCTCAGATGTGATTAAGGCGAATGGCGCAGATAAAGCATTTGCCAAAGCGGTACAGCATAAGGTGGGTCGAGGCAGTCTGAATTACATTTTATAGAAGAATTTCTCACGTATCTCAGAGCCTCTCGCGGTCGTCGTCGTCGTCGTCGTCGTCGTCGTCGCCGCCGCCGCCGCTTCTGCAGAAGTAGCAAATGGCCATGGTAGCAAATGCGGCGAGGGACGCCCTGCCTTCGATTCCGAATGCACAAAGTGTGTGGTCTTGGTTCCCTGTCTATATTTGGTCGGTCTCGTAAGAGGTTGAATGTAACGTTTGGGTGGGAAAGAGCAAGGGGCAGCGGCTGTGTGGAACGAAAACACTATTCCTCAGGGGTGTGAGCGTTACGAGATCAGTCGTATACAAGTTATACTTGGTCGCTAGTGACCGTGTGGCCGAATGGATAAGGCGTCGCTCTTCGGAGCTGAAGATTACGGGTTCGAATGCTGTCACGCTCCGTTTTTTTCCAGTTCTGAAAAAGAAACATACCGTTTTAATGTAGCAATTGAGCAGTACGAAACCGTCTGAATGTTTCTGTTGAGCATTTTCTGCTTGGAGATGCTCTTGAGCTTGAAACACACACAACAAGACCGGTGTTAACTAGCGAAATGGTCGGCAGAGTGCCGTCACCGCGAGTTTTGACTGGCACTTGCACATCTAAAACGACGTCGGAAAGTAACTCGTTCGGCTTTTGAGCCACATCAAGTATGTGTGTTAATTTTGACGCCACTAGCTCTGCAGGTTGTCATGCAATTCCATTACCTCTCAGAAATGATTATGAAATAAAACTGAAGTACATGACGAGTGTGACGTTAGGAAAACATTAGGCAGCATGGAGAGATTCTGTATGGGACCACCCAACCCAAACGAGTACTGTGTGACGTGCTAACCCGCAGGTATTCTCCGAGGCAGCCGGCTAGCTCAGTCGGTAGAGCATGATATTCTTAATCTCAGAGTCGAGGGTTCGAGCCCCACGCTGGGCGGAACGGAATTTTGTTCCGCTGCAGATGTAAATTACCGTTTTTCAGATTAACGTGATGTAATGGAAATAGCAACTTTTACTTTGCCTACGTCTCTGTCAGTCGCAAGAAAATTGTATTTGAAGGTAAAGGTGATTTTGTAGACATGTGTGAAAGACGTGTTCTGAAATGCAAGTGTTGTTGTTTGGAGAGCACATCGGTTACGTGTCAGATGTGTAGCCAAGCAGTAATGGATCGCCATAGCTGCAAGTAGTAGTCGGTAATATGAAGTGTTGTCAGCTCAAGTCTGATGATCCAGACGACCGTAAGGACGAAGTACACAAGGGTACCGCTAGGCCGCGGCTCTTTAGCTCAGTGGTAGAGCACTGGTCTAGTAAACCAGGGGTTGTGAGTTCCCATCCTCAGAGGAAGAAGAAGAATTTTGGAAATCAGTTGCGCGTCGTGGCCGTATAGCAAACAGTGTCTGTGATGACGAACAATTAGCGACAAGCGTTTTATTAAGAATTACGCTCAGATGTGATTAAGGCGAATGGCGCAGATAAAGCATTTGCCAAAGCGGTACAGCATAAGGTGGGACGAGGCAGTCTGAATTACATTTTATAGAAGAATTTCTCACATATCTCAGAGCCTCTCGCGGTCGTCGTCGTCGTCGTCGTCGTCGTCGTCGTCGTCGTCGTCGTCGCCGCCGCCGCCGCTTCTGCAGAAGTAGCAAATGGCCATGGTAGCAAATGCGGCGAGGGACACCCTGCCTTCGATTCCGAATGCACAAAGTGTGTGGTCTTGGTTCCCTGTCTATATTTGGTCGGTCTCGTAAGAGGTTGAATGTAACGTTTGGGTGGGAAAGAGCAAGGGGCAGCGGCTGTGTGGAACGAAAACACTATTCCTCATGGGTGTGAGCGTTACGAGATGAGTCGTATACAAGTTATACTTGGTCGCTAGTGACCGTGTGGCCGAATGGATAAGGCGTCGCTCTTCGGAGCTGAAGATTACGGGTTCGAATGCTGTCACGCTCGGTTTTTTTCCAGTTCTGAAAAAGAAACATACCGTTTTAATGTAGCAATTGAGCAGTACGAAACCGTCTGAATGTTTCTGTTGAGCATTTTCTGCTTGGAGATGCTCTTGAGCTTGAAACACACACAACAAGACCGGTGTTAACTAGCGAAATGGTCGGCAGAGTGCCGTCACCGCGAGTTTTGACTGGCACTTGCACATCTAAAACGACGTCGGAAAGTAACTCGTTCGGCTTTTGAGCCACATCAAGTATGTGTGTTAATTTTGACGCCACTAGCTCTGCAGGTTGTCATGCAATTCCATTACCTCTCAGAAATGATTATGAAATAAAACTGAAGTACATGACGAGTGTGACGTTAGGAAAACATTAGGCAGCATGGAGAGATTCTGTATGGGACCACCCAACCCAAACGAGTACTGTGTGACGTGCTAACCCGCAGGTATTCTCCGAGGCAGCCGGCTAGCTCAGTCGGTAGAGCATGATATTCTTAATCTCAGGGTCGAGGGTTCGAGCCCCACGCTGGGCGGAACGGAATTTTGTTCCGCTGCAGATGTAAATTACCGTTTTTCAGATTAACGTGATGTAATGGAAATAGCAACTTTTACTTTGCCTACGTCTCTGTCAGTCGCAAGAAAATTGTATTTGAAGGTAAAGGTGATTTTGTAGACATGTGTGAAAGACGTGTTCTGAAATGCAAGTGTTGTTGTTTGGAGAGCACATCGGTTACGTGTCAGATGTGTAGCCAAGCAGTAATGGATCGCCATAGCTGCAAGTAGTAGTCGGTAATATGAAGTGTTGTCAGCTCAAGTCTGATGATCCAGACGACCGTAAGGACGAAGTACACAAGGGTACCGCTAGGCCGCGGCTCTTTAGCTCAGTGGTAGAGCACTGGTCTAGTAAACCAGGGGTCGTGAGTTCCCATCCTCAGAAGAGGAAGAAGAATTTTGGAAATCAGTTGCGCGTCGTGGCCGTATAGCAAACAGTGTCTGTGATGACGAACAATTAGCGACAAGCGTTTTATTAAGAATTACGCTCAGATGTGATTAAGGCGAATGGCGCAGATAAAGCATTTGCCAAAGCGGTACAGCATAAGGTGGGTCGAGGCAGTCCGAATTACATTTTATAGAAGAATTTCTCACGTATCTCAGAGCCTCTCGCGGTCGTCGTCGTCGTCGTCGTCGTCGTCGTCGTCGTCGTCGTCGTCGCCGCCGCCGCCGCTTCTGCAGAAGTAGCAAATGGCCATGGTAGCAAATGCGGCGAGGGACGCCCTGCCTTCGATTCCGAATGCACAAAGTGTGTGGTCTTGGTTCCCTGTCTATATTTGGTCGGTCTCGTAAGAGGTTGAATGTAACGTTTGGGTAGGAAAGAGCAAGGGGCAGCGGCTGTGTGGAACGAAAACACTATTCCTCAGGGGTGTGAGCGTTACGAGATGAGTCGTATACAAGTTATACTTGGTCGCTAGTGACCGTGTGGCCGAATGGATAAGGCGTCGCTCTTCGGAGCTGAAGATTACGGGTTCGAATGCTGTCACGCTTCGTTTTTTTCCAGTTCTGAAAAAGAAACATACCGTTTTAATGTAGCAATTGAGCAGTACGAAACCGTCTGAATGTTTCTGTTGAGCATTTTCTGCTTGGAGATGCTCTTGAGCTTGAAACACACACAACAAGACCGGTGTTAACTAGCGAAATGGTCGGCAGAGTGCCGTCACCGCGAGTTTTGACTGGCACTTGCACATCTAAAACGACGTCGGAAAGTAACTCGTTCGGCTTTTGAGCCACATCAAGTATGTGTGTTAATTTTGACGCCACTAGCTCTGCAGGTTGTCATGCAATTCCATTACCTCTCAGAAATGATTATGAAATAAAACTGAAGTACATGACGAGTGTGACGTTAGGAAAACATTAGGCAGCATGGAGAGATTCTGTATGGGACCACCCAACCCAAACGAGTACTGTGTGACGTGCTAACCCGCAGGTATTCTCCGAGGCAGCCGGCTAGCTCAGTCGGTAGAGCATGATATTCTTAATCTCAGGGTCGAGGGTTCGAGCCCCACGCTGGGCAGAACAGAATTTTGTTCCGCTGCAGATGTAAATTACCGTTTTTCAGATTAACGTGATGTAATGGAAATAGCAACTTTTACTTTGCCTACGTCTCTGTCAGTCGCAAGAAAACTGTATTTGAAGGTAAAGGTGATTTTGTAGACATGTGTGAAAGACGTGTTCTGAAATGCAAGTGTTGTTGTTTGGAGAGCACATCGGTTACGTGTCAGATGTGTAGCCAAGCAGTAATGGATCGCCATAGCTGCAAGTAGTAGTCGGTAATATGAAGTGTTGTCAGCTCAAGTCTGATGATCCAGACGACCGTAAGGACGAAGTACACAAGGGTACCGCTAGGCCGCGGCTCTTTAGCTCAGTGGTAGAGCACTGGTCTAGTAAACCAGGGGTTGTGAGTTCCCATCCTCAGAGGAGGAAGAAGAATTTTGGAAATCAGTTGCGCGTCGTGGCCGTATAGCAAACAGTGTCTGTGATGACGAACAATTAGCGACAAGCGTTTTATTAAGAATTACGCTCAGATGTGATTAAGGCGAATGGCGCAGATAAAGCATTTGCCAAAGCGGTACAGCATAAGGTGGGACGAGGCAGTCTGAATTACATTTTATAGAAGAATTTCTCACATATCTCAGAGCCTCTCGCGGTCGTCGTCGTCGTCGTCGTCGTCGTCGTCGTCGTCGCCGCCGCCGCCGCTTCTGCAGAAGTAGCAAATGGCCATGGTAGGAAATGCGGCGAGGGACGCCCTGCCTTCGATTCCGAATGCACAAAGTGTGTGGTCTTGGTTCCCTGTCTATATTTGGTCGGTCTCGTAAGAGGTTGAATGTAACGTTTGGGTGGGAAAGAGCAAGGGGCAGCGGCTGTGTGGAACGAAAACACTATTCCTCAGGGGTGTGAGCGTTACGAGATGAGTCGGAAAGAAGTTATACTTGGTCGCTAGTGACCGTGTGGCCGAATGGATAAGGCGTCGCTCTTCGGAGCTGAAGATTATGGGTTCGAATGCTGTCACGCTCGGTTTTTTTCCAGTTCTGAAAAAGAAACATACCGTTTTAATGTAGCAATTGAGCAGTACGAAACCGTCTGAATGTTTCTGTTGACCATTTTCTGCTTGGAGATGCTCTTGAGCTTGAAACACACACAACAAGACCGGTGTTAACTAGCGAAATGGTCGGCAGAGTGCCGTCACCGCGAGTTTTGACTGGCACTTGCACATCTAAAACGACGTCGGAAAGTGACTCGTTCGGCTTTTGAGCCACATCAAGTATGTGTGTTAATTTTGACGCCACTAGCTCTGCAGGTTGTCATGCACTTCCATTACCTCTCAGAAATGATTATGAAATAAAACTGAAGTACATGACGAGTGTGACGTTAGGAAAACATTAGGCAGCATGGAGAGATTCTGTATGGGACCACCCAACCCAAACGAGTACTGTGTGACGTGCTAACCCGCAGGTATTCTCCGAGGCAGCCGGCTAGCTCAGTCGGTAGAGCATGATATTCTTAATCTCAGGGTCGAGGGTTCGAGCCCCACGTTGGGCGGAACAGAATTTTGTTCCGCTGCAGATGTAAATTACCGTTTTTCAGATTAACGTGATGTAATGGAAATAGCAACTTTTACTTTGCCTACGTCTCTGTCAGTCGCAAGAAAACTGTATTTGAAGGTAAAGGTGATTTTGTAGACATGTGTGAAAGACGTGTTCTGAAATGCAAGTGTTGTTGTTTGGAGAGCACATCGGTTACGTGTCAGATGTGTAGCCAAGCAGTAATGGATCGCCATAGCTGCAAGTAGTAGTCGGTAATATGAAGTGTTGTCAGCTCAAGTCTGATGATCCAGACGACCGTAAGGACGAAGTACGCAAGAGTACCGCTAGGCCGCGGCTCTTTAGCTCAGTGGTAGAGCACTGGTCTAGTAAACCAGGGGTCGTGAGTTCCCATCCTCAGAGGAGGAAGAAGAATTTTGGAAATCAGTTGCGCGTCGTGGCCGTATAGCAAACAGTGTCTGTGATGACGAACAATTAGCGACAAGCGTTTTATTAAGAATTACGCTCAGATGTGATTAAGGCGAATGGCGCAGATAAAGCATTTTCCAAAGCGGTACAGCATAAGGTTGGACAAGGCAGTCTGAATTACATTTTATAGATAAATTTCTCACATATCTCAGAGCCTCTCGCGGTTGTCGTCGTCGTCGTCGTCGTCGTTGTCGTCGTCGCCGCCGCCGCTTCTGCAGAAGTAGCAAATGGCCATGGTAGCAAATGCGGCGAGGGACGCCCTGCCTTCGATTCCGAATGCACAAAGTGTGTGGTCTTGGTTCCCTGTCTATATTTGGTCGATCTCGTAAGAGGTTGAATTTAACGTTTGGGTGGGAAAGAGCAAGCTGCAGCGGCTGTGTGGAACGAAAACACTATTCCTCAGGGGTGTGAGCGTTACGAGATGAGTCGTATACAAGTTATACTTGGTCGCTAGTGACCGTGTGGCCGAATGGATAAGGCGTCGGACTTCGTATCTGAAGATTACAGGTTCGAATGCTGTCACGCTCAGTTTTTTTCCTGTTCTGAGAAAGAAACATACCGTTTTAATGTAGCAATTGAGCAGTACGAAACCGTCTGAATGTTTCTGTTGAGCATTTTCTGCTTGGAGATGCTCTTGAGCTTGAAACACACACAACAAGACCGGTGTTAACTAGCGAAATGGTCGGCAGATTGCCGTCACCGCGAGTTTTGACTGGCACTTGCACATCTAAAACAACGTCGGAAAGTAACTCGTTCGGCTATTGAGTCACATCAAGTATGTGTGTTAATTTTGACGCCACTAGCTCTGCAGGTTGTCATGCAATTCCTTTACCTCTCAGAAATGATTATGAAATAAAACTGAAGTACATGACGAGTGTGACGTTAGGAAAACATTAGGCAGCATGGAGAGATTCTGTATGGGACCACCCAACCCAAACGAGTACTGTGTGACGTGCTAACCCGCAGGTATTCTCCGAGGCAGCCGGCTAGCTCAGTCGGTAGAGCATGATATTCTTAATCTCAGGGTCGTGGGATCGAGCCCCACGCTGGGCGGAGCGGAATTTTGTTCTGCTGCAGATGTAAATTACCGTTTTTCTGATTAACGTGATGTAATGGAAATAGCAACTTTTAACTTTGCCTACGTCTCTGTCAGTCGCAAGAAAACTCTATTTGAAAGGAAAGGTGATTTTGTAGACATGTGTGAAAGACATGTTCTGAAATGCAAGTGTTGTTGTTTGGAGAGCACATCGGTTACGTGTCAGATGTGTAGCCAAGCAGTAATGGATCGCCATAGCTGCAAGTAGTAGTCGGTAATATGAAGTGTTGTCAGCTCAAGTCTGATGATCCAGACGACCGTAAGGACGAAGTACACAAGGGTACCGCTAGGCCGCGGCTCTTTAGCTCAGTGATAGAGCACTGGTCTAGTAAACCAGGGATCGTGAGTTCCCATCCTCAGAGGAGGAAGAAGAATTTTGGAAATCAGTTGCGCGTCGTGGCCGTATAGCAAACAGTGTCTGTGATGACGAACAATTAGCGACAAGCGTTTTATTAAGAATTACGCTCAGATGTGATTAAGGCGAATGGCGCAGATAAAGCATTTTCCAAAGCGGTACAGCATAAGGTTGGACAAGGCAGTCTGAATTACATTTTATAGATAAATTTCTCACATATCTCAGAGCCTCTCGCGGTTGTCGTCGTCGTCGTCGTCGTCGTTGTCGTCGTCGCCGCCGCCGCTTCTGCAGAAGTAGCAAATGGCCATGGTAGCAAATGCGGCGAGGGACGCCCTGCCTTCGATTCCGAATGCACAAAGTGTGTGGTCTTGGTTCCCTGTCTATATTTGGTCGATCTCGTAAGAGGTTGAATTTAACGTTTGGGTGGGAAAGAGCAAGCTGCAGCGGCTGTGTGGAACGAAATCACTAATCCTCAGGGGTGTGAGCGTTACGAGATGAGTCGTATACAAGTTATACTTGGTCGCTAGTGACCGTGTGGCCGAATGGATAAGGCGTCGGACTTCGGATCTGAAGATTACAGGTTCGAATGCTGTCACGCTCGGTTTTTTTCCTGTTCTGAAAAAGAAACATACCGTTTTAATGTAGCAATTGAGCAGTACGAAACCGTCTGAATGTTTCTGTTGAGCACTTTCTGCTTGGAGATGCTCTTGAGCTTGAAACACACACAACAAGACCGGTGTTAACTAGCGAAATGGTCGGCAGAGTGCCGTCACCGCGAGTTTTGACTGGCACTTGCACATCTAAAACAACGTCGGAAAGTAACTCGTTCGGCTTTTGAGTCACATCAAGTATGTGTGTTAATTTTGACGCCACTAGCTCTGCAGGTTGTCATGCAATTCCTTTACCTCTCAGAAATGATTATGAAATAAAACTGAAGTACGTGACGAGTGTGACGTTAGGAAAACATTAGGCAGCATGGAGAGATTCTGTATGGGACCACCCAACCCAAACGAGAACTGTGTGACGTGCTAACCCGCAGATATTCTCCGAGGCAGCCGGCTAGCTCAGTCGGTAGAGCATGATATTCTTAATCTCAGGGTCGAGGGTTCGAGCCCCACGCTGGGCGGAATGGAATTTTGTTCCTTTGCAGATGTAAATTACCGTTTTTCTGATTAACGCGATGTAATGGAAATAGCAACTTTTAACTTTGCCTACGTCTCTGTCAGTCGCAAGAAAACTGTATTTGAAGGTAAAGGTGATTTTGTAGACATGTGTGAAAGACATGTTCCGAAATGCAAGTGTTGTTGTTTGGAGAGCACATCGGTTACGTGTCAGATGTGTAGCCAAGCAGTAATGGACCGCCATAGCTGCAAATAGTAGTCGGTAATATGAAGTGTTGTCAGCTCAAGTCTGATGACCCAGACGACCGTAAGGACGAAGTACGCAAGAGTACCGCTAGGCCGCGCCTATTTAGCTCAGTGGTAGAGCACTGGTCTAATAAACCAGGGGTTGTGAGTTCCCATCCTCAGAGGAGGAAGACGAATTTTGGAAATCGGTTGCGCGTCGTGGCCGTATAGCAAACAGTATCTGTGATGACGAACAATTAGCGACAAGCGTTTTATTAAGAATTACGCTCAGATGTGATTAAGGCGAATGGCGCAGATAAAGCATTTGCCAAAGCGGTACAGCATAAGGTGGGACGAGGCAGTCTGAATTACATTTTATAGATGAATTTCTCACATATCTCAGAGCCTCTCGCGGTCGTCGTCGTCGTCGTCGTCGTCGTCGTCGTCGTCGTCGCCGCCGCCGCTTCTGCAGAAGTAGCAAATGGCCATGGTAGCAAATGCGGCGAGGGACGCCCTGCCTTCGATTCCGAATGCACAAAGTGTGTGGTCTTGGTTCCCTGTCTATATTTGGTCGGTCTCGTAAGAGGTTGAATGTAACGTTTGGGTGGGAAAGAGTAAGGGGCTGCGGCTGTGTGGAACGAAAACACTATTCCTCAGGGGTGTGAGCGTTACGAGATGAGTCGTATACAAGTTATATTTGGTCGCTAGTGACCGTGTGGCCGAATGGATAAGGCGTCGGACTTCGGATCTGAAGATTACAGGTACGAATGCTGTCACGCTCGGTTTTTTTCCAGTTCTGAAAAAGAAACATACCGTTTTAATGTAGCAATTGAGCAGTACGAAACCGTCTGAATGTTTCTGTTGAGCATTTTCTGCTTGGAGATGCTCTTGAGCTTGAAACACACACAACAAGACCGGTGTTAACTAGCGAAATGGTCGGCAGAGTGCCGTCACCGCGAGTTTTGACTGGCACTTGCACATCTAAAACGACGTCGGAAAGTAACTCGTTCGGCTTTTGAGCCACATCAAGTATGTGTGTTAATTTTGACGCCACTAGCTCTGCAGGTTGTCATGCAATTCCTTTACCTCTCAGAAATGATTATGAAATAAAACTGAAGTACGTGACGAGTGTGACGTTAGGAAAACATTAGGCAGCATGGAGAGATTCTGTATGGGACCACACAACCCAAACGAGTTCTGTGTGACGTGCTAACCCGCAGGTATTCATTGAGGCAGCCGGCTAGCTCAGTCGGTAGAGCATGATATTCTTAATCTCAGGTTCGAGTGTTCGAGACCCACACTGGGCGAAGCGGAATTTTGTTCCGCTGCAGATGTAAATTACCGTTTTTCTGATTAACGTGATATAATGGAAATAGCAACTTTTAACTTTGCCTACGTCTCTGTCAGTCGCAAGAAAACTGTATTTGAAGGTACAGGTGATTTTGTAGACATGTGTGAAAGACATGTTCTGAAATGCAAGTTTTGTTGTTTGGAGAGCACATCGGTTACGTGTCAGATGTGTAGCCAAGCAGTAATGGACCGCCATAGCTGCAAATAGTAGTCGGTAATATGAAGTGTTGTCAGCTCAAGTCTGATGACCCAGACGACCGTAAGGACGAAGTACGCAAGAGTACCGCTAGGCCGTGCCTATTTAGCTCAGTGGTAGAGCACTGGTCTAATAAACCAGGGGTTGTGAGTTCCCATCCTCAGAGGAGGAAGACGAATTTTGGAAATCAGTTGCGCGTCGTGGCCGTATAGCAAACAGTATCTGTGATGACGAACAATTAGCGACAAGCGTTTTATTAAGAATTACGCTCAGATGTGATTAAGGCGAATGGCGCAGATAAAGCATTTGCCAAAGCGGTACAGCATAAGGTGGGACGAGGCAGTCTGAATTACATTTTATAGATGAATTTCTCACATATCTCAGAGCCTCTCGCGGTCGTCGTCGTCGTCGTCGTCGTCGTCGTCGTCGTCGCCGCTTCTGCAGAAGTAGCAAATGGCCATGGTAGCAAATGCGGCGAGGGACGCCCTGCCTTCGATTCCGAATGCACAAAGTGTGTGGTCTTGGTTCCCTGTCTATATTTGGTCGGTCTCGTAAGAGGTTGAATGTAACGTTTGGGTGGGAAAGAGCAAGGGGCAGCGGCTGTGTGGAACGAAAACACTATTCCTCAGGGGTGTGAGCGTTACGAGATGAGTCGTATACAAGTTATACTTGGTCGCTAGTGACCGTGTGGCCGAATGGACGCATTCTGGCTTTAGCCGTCGCCGCGGTCGGACGTGCTTGTTGTTTACTCCGCGTACGTTAGCGCTATCGCCGGTGTTTGGTGTTTACGTGAAGTTAGCTGTACATTTTCGCTGTTATTTTTTGAGTGGTGTCTCTGATAAGTGTTTTTATAGTGCTTTCGTCCGTTCCACGTTTCGTGCTTCGCCGGAATTTCGGTTGTTGCCGGAATTTCGTCGGAACCGACGACCATGTCTGACACCGTCAGGAAGAATACTTTAGTCTTCTCGTTCGAGAAAGGAACACGGCCGGTCCAACCCACTGCGCTGGAAATCCACGATTGGCTGACTGAGGTAATCGGTATTAATTCTGACTCTGTTCATACCACGCAATTAGATGCTGAAAAATACTGTGTTTTTGTTAAATTTCTGAACTCAGTGACAGTCGATAAGTTGCTTGCAAAATGGGGTAATTCCGTCGAATTTGTTCATCGAGACGGTTCAAAAAGTAATGTCTCTGTACGAAAAGCTGATATCATGTACACCAATGTCAGGATTTTGAATATTCCAATTGAAATTGATAATCAGTTGATCAAGGACGCTCTATCTAAATATGGCGAAGTTAAATCTATCTATAACGAAAGATGGTCGAAGCTATACAAGATACAGTGTTTTAATGGCATTAGATCCGTTGAAATGGAGGTGAAAGCCAACATTCCGTCCCATATATCCGTTGCAGGCCATAAAGCACATGTTGTGTATTCTGGTCAGGAGCGCACGTGCAATATTTGCAATGAGACAGGTCATTTCCGACAAGATTGTCCGCGCCGTGTTTTTGTTCTTAGGAACAATCTAACACAGCGTCAAAAACTGACCCTCAGCGATGTCTTACCAAATAGCACTTCCCTTCTTTCGGTTAACGACAGTGGTGCATGTACTTCTGCAGTGCCCGCTATAACTACTACGGAGTTCCCTCCCCTGAGCGTCATTACATCACACCCTTCTGTTCCCGATTGCGATCTCCAGAATAAGAAGCGACCGTTGGAAACGACCGATGACGGCTCGGACGGCGAGTCCGCCCGTAATTCGCCTTCCACCCGCAAGCAGAAGCAGTGTAATGCGGATATGCTCGAGGAAACAAACAGTACATGTATTGACGTGACGACAGCCGCTGAGGCAACCCGGCCGCTGTCGGCGGCTGAACAGGTACATACGGTCCACGGAGGGGACGCAGTAACGATTGTCGCGGAGACGGAAGAGGCGCACTCCGAAGCACAAGAGGTGACGGAGCGGAACCCAACTCAAGAACTTACAGACCCACAAACCGCCGACTCAGTCAGTACTCTGGAGCTAGTGACGGAAGAACAAGGAAATGGCACTCGTAAAAAGGACGCTGTTGAGGCAGCTTCGGTCACAACGGTGGTAAAGATAGACAATCCGAATAACGGCGCGTTGAACCAAGATGTCCGAAGACGCCGACTCAAACCGCTACCTACTCTCAAAGCTTCCCGTAACCAAAGCAAACAACAACCAGCACAAGAGGAAGCGACGGCCAAGAACGTCTTGTATGAAATCATCACGGAAAGACCTAAGGAGGTACCTTCAAGTGACATTAGTGATGCAAAGCCCCTCGGTAAAACTAAAACCCGAGATGTTCGGAATCCTGCACCAAAATGAGGCTGTAAGATGAAAAAAAAAGGGATTTTGTTGAACCAGTTTCATTTCTAATTGTACTACTGTCTTAGTCATATTTCAGAGGAACCAGATGAAGTGTTTACCGAGCTTCAAATACTGACTATTCTTTTAGATGTTTGTTTAAGCGGAGTCGTTTCTCTCTTCTAGAAGCTGCACATCTCTTTTCTTTTTTTTTTTATTAATATTTTGTTATCTTTTTAATCACTTATTTACTTTTTATGCAAACTAAATGTCCCAGGCATATACAATTACGACTATCAATATTAACAGGATTACATCCGTGACTAAAGTTACAGCGCTCAAGGATTATTTATATGAGTCAGGGACGGACATTGCTTTCCTACAGGAAGTAGTGCTGACTAATCTTACAGTGCCTGGATATTTGGCGATTTTAAATGTCTCACTTGACACCAACGTCGGTACAGCAATTTTAGTCAGGGAGGGGATTCCTGTCTCGGATATCGAGAGGTTGGACTCCGGCAGAGCGATAGGTATAAAAGTCTTTGGTTCTACCCTTATCAATCTGTATGCCCCTTCTGGCACATCCAATAGAATGGAAAGAGCACAGTTCTATAAAGAAGAAATCATTTATTTATTACGGAAAAACCCAAAAGATCTTATAATAGGCGGTGATTTTAATTGTGTGATAAATAAGAAAGACCAGGTTCCGAATTTTAATAACTGCAGTGAACTGAAGCGTTTCGTCACTGTTTTACAGCTTAAAGATGCTTGGGAAATAATGTATCCCACTTTTGTGGCATTTACATTCCTAGGTCCTCACTCACGTAGCAGGATCGACAGACTCTACATATCGCAAAGTCTAGTTAGCTCCTTCATTAAAGCAGAGACGATTCCAGTTTACTTTTCTGATCATAGCTCCGTGCTAGCTTCCATCAACCTTACTGCGCAACCCACTCGCCGTTTTAGAAGTTCATGGCACCTTAATACGTCACTGATGCAGGACGACGGATTAGAAGAAAGTTTGACAGAAGCGTGGGCATTGTGCCTCCGCTCTGCAGATAGACACGTCTCAGTACTAGACTGGTGGTGCAACAGGGCAAAGCCTAAACTGAGAAAAGTTCTCATCCAGTATAGTGTACAACGATCGAAAGACTTGAAAAATTCCATCGAATTTTATTATACCATGCTGCGAAATTTATATGAGCAGGCAAACACTTCCAACGTCCGTCTGGCAGATATCAAGCAAACTAAGGCCAAATTGCTCAGTCTTAAAAGACAGCAGATGGAGGGTCTGAAATTAAAATCCAAGGCTAAGACAGTCGTGGAGGATGAACATGCTTCCTTGTACCATCTACTGAAGCACGAAAGAAACAGGAGACGCACCTTCATTGATGGACTTCAGTCTGAAACTGGCGAGACACTCACGACTCAGAGAGACATCGTCAATGCAGTGCACAAATATTACGAAGACCTATACACTGCCAACCCGGTATGTGAAGAGTCCTTCGATGAGTTCCTTAGTTACATAGCTCCACAGGTCTCGGACGAGGAAAACGAAGACCTTCTCGTTGAGTGTCCTAACGAAGATATCCACAGAATCATCTGCAAATCTCCTCTGAGGAAATCGCCGGGACCGGATGGTTTGCCTGTTGAATTTTATAAACGATACTGGCCACTGATTGGTGACATGTTTACCCGAATGACGAACGAGGTGCTTCAGGGAAAGCATTTACCTGCTGTTTTTAAAGAGAGCACAATAGTACTAATCCCAAAAAATGCTGCAAAAAGAAACCTCAACAACTTTCGTCCTATTTCCCTGTTAAACTCTGATTATAAAATCATCGGCAGAATTTTAAACAACAGACTCTCTCAGTTGGCCAAAAAGATAGTAAGTCCATACCAGTCCTGTGTGCCTACCAAGAGCATTTTCAAAAGCATAGCTGAATATAGAGATATAATTGCCATCACTGCTGTGACCACCATAAAATGTGCTATCATGTTTATTGACTTCCAGAAAGCATTTGATCGTGTGGATCATAGATTCCTTAGTGCCACACTGAACAAAATAGGTTTTAATGAGCGAGTCGTAAGTGTGATCAGCAATGTTGCAACAGGCATCAGCGCTTGTATATCAGTTAACTGCCAGAGGACAAAGCAGATTCAGATCAGGCGCGGCGTTCCTCAAGGAAGCCCCCTCTCCATGTTCCTATTCGTGCTTTCATTAGAACCTTTCCTCCGCAGTGTTCATGCCACTCTAACTGGCATCACATTATCTGGTCACCGAACAGTCATAAACGCCTATGCCGATGATGTCGGAGTCGTCCTGCGAAATCCCGACGACATTTTGAAATTGGAAACGCTAATTAAAAAGTACTGTAGAGTCTCCGGAGCAGGTGTCAACGCAAACAAAAGCAAACTCCTAAACCTGCGGGGTTTTCAACATACCACCTTAGCCTGGGCCACAATGGTCACCCAATGCAAAGCACTAGGAATAACACTGACACCTTGTCCGTTAAAAATGGCAGCTATCAATTGGAGAAATACGTCGGGACAACTTCTTGGAACAACAAGAGAAAACCTCCACCGTAACTTGAACCAAGTTCAGAGGGTGATTTTCATTAACCACTGCATTCTCTCCAGGAGTTACTTTATAGCACAGATCTTCCCACTACCGAAAATGATTGGAAAAAAGATAATGTCTACCATTGCCAGCTATCTTTGGAGAGGGGAAATATTCAGAGTCGACGCAAAAACTGCGACCTTAGATCCCAGGAATGGAGGTTTGGGGTTAGTTGACATCAGAAATAAGGCGTCTGCGCTTTTTATAAAAAGGACCGCCACTATCCTTAGCGACCACGCTGATAGCATTACAACTAAATTATTTGAAGTTGTCAGGCCTGCCAGTTTACAGGCGCCGGTGAATGTGCAAAAAATAAATAACCGGCTCCAGTACGTTCGTGTATATTTTGTGGAATTCAGCTATCTCGGCGGTGTCATCATCAACTCACGACGGATTACGGCCCGCGATATTCTGTCCCATCGAAAGAAAATGGAGGGGAGAAACAAATTGGAAAGTAAATACCCACACACTGATTGGGACGCCATATGGAAAAATATTAATATGCGTGGTCTACCATCGGACGTCAAGTCAGCGTGGTATAAAACAGTGAATGAGACCGTAAGCACCAATGAAAGGTTACATGCAATCGGCGTTAGCGACACGAACCTATGTCTCAAATGTAAATTGATCGACACGTTAGTGCACAGATTCACGTGCGGTGGCAATCTACAACTCTGTAATTGGATTAGGGAACAACTGGCTTTTCTTACGAGATCTTCGGTGGAAAATTTTCCCCCTGTTACATTCCTCAGGCCTCAGACTTGCTATTTTCCAGCAGCAAAAAACAACTCGGTCCATTGGTTAATGGGACACTATGTGAATTACGTAATTAATCACCTGGGAAATGACAATTCCACTGATTTTTACATGTACTTGAAGTGTGCTTTTTATAACGCCCTGAAATATAAAGACCACAAGAAAAACTACGGCAATATGCTTAAAATTGTATTCGAGCGACTGGGCATTGGTTGACAAGCCAACGAGATAAACAAAAATCGTTTATTTAAGCGAAACGACGCTTAAACAAAAACAATTGGGGAGAAGTACACTTTTACAGTTTCATATTACAATCACTTATCTTCTGCTGGCAAAGAAGGCTATTTTGTTTATTGCACAGAAGAAGCCGAAGCCGAAAAAAAAAAAAAAAAAAAAAAAAAAATGGATAAGGCGTTGGACTTCGGATCTGAAGATTACAGGTTCGAATGCTGTCACGCTCGGTTTTTTTCCAGTTCTGAAAAAGAATCATACCGTTTTAATGTAGCAATTGAGCAGTACGAAACCGTCTGAATGTTTCTGTAGAGCATTTTCTGCTTGGAGATGCTCTTGAGCTTCAAACACACACAACAAAACCGGTGTTAACTAGCGAAATGGTCGGCAGAGAGCCGTCACCGCGAGTTTTGACTGGCACTTGCACATCTAAAACGACGTCGGAAAGTAACTCGTTCGGCTTTTGAGCCACATCAAGTATGTGTGTTAATTTTGACGCCACTAGCTCTGCAGGTTGTCATGCAATTCCTTTACCTCTCAGAAATGATTATGAAATAAAACTGAAGTACGTGACGAGTGTGACGTTAGGAAAACATTAGGCAGCATGGAGAGATTCTGTATGGGACCACCCAACCCAAACGAGTTCTGTGTGACGTGCTAACCCGCAGGTATTCACTGAGGCAGCCGGCTAGCTCAGTCGGTAGAGCATGATATTCTTAATCTCAGGGTCGAGGGTTCGAGACCCACACTGGGCGGAACGGAATTTTGTTCCGCTGCAGATGTAAATTACCGTTTTTCTGATTAACGTGATGTAATGGAAATAGCAACTTTTAACTTTGCCTACGTCTCTGTCAGTGGCAAGAAAACTGTATTTGAAGGTACAGGTGATTTTGTAGACATGTGTGAAAGACATGTTCTGAAATGCAAGTGTTGTTGTTTGGAGAGCACATCGGTTACGTGTCAGATGTGTAGCCAAGCAGTAATGGACCGCCATAGCTGCAAATAGTAGTCGGTAATATGAAGTGTTGTCAGCTCAAGTCTGATGACCCAGACGACCGTAAGGACGAAGTACACAAGGGTACCGCTAGGCCGCGCCTCTTTAGCTCATTGGTAGAGCACTGGTCTAATAAACCAGGGATTGTGAGTTCCCATCCTCAGAGGAGGAAGACGAATTTTGGAAATCAGTTGCGCGTCGTGGCCGTATAGCAAACAGTATCTGTGATGACGAACAATTAGCGACAAGCGTTTTATTAAGAATTACGCTCAGATGTGATTAAGGCGAATGGCGCAGATAAAGCATTTGCCAAAGCGGTACAGCATAAGGTGGGACGAGGCAGTCTGAATTACATTTTATAGATGAATTTCTCACATATCTCAGAGCCTCTCGCGGTCGTCGTCGTCGTCGTCGTCGTCGTCGTCGTCATCGTCGTCGCCGCTTCTGCAGAAGTAGCAAATGGCCATGGTAGCAAATGCGGCGAGGGACGCCCTGCCTTCGATTCCGAATGCACAAAGTGTGTGGTCTTGGTTCCCTGTCTATATTTGGTCGGTCTCGTAAGAGGTTGAATGTAACGTTTGGGTGGGAAAGAGCAAGGGGCAGCGGCTCTGTGGAACGAAAACACTATTCCTCAGGGGTGTGAGCGTTACGAGATGAGTCGGAAAGAAGTTATACTTGGTCGCTAGTGACCGTGTGGCCGAATGGATAAGGCGTCGGACTTCGGATCTGAAGATTACAGGTTCGAATGCTGTCACGCTCGGTTTTTTTCCAGTTCTGAAAAAGAATCATACCGTTTTAATGTAGCAATTGAGCAGTACGAAACCGTCTGAATGTTTCTGTAGAGCATTTTCTGCTTGGAGATGCTCTTGAGCTTGAAACACACACAACAAGACCGGTGTTAACTAGCGAAATGGTCGGCAGAGAGCCGTCACCGCGAGTTTTGACTGGCACTTGCACATCTAAAACGACGTCGGAAAGTAACTCGTTCGGCTTTTGAGCCACATCAAGTATGTGTGTTAATTTTGACGCCACTAGCTCTGCAGGTTGTCATGCAATTCCTTTACCTCTCAGAAATGATTATGAAATAAAACTGAAGTACGTGACGAGTGTGACGTTAGGAAAACATTAGGCAGCATGGAGAGATTCTGTATGGGACCACCCAACCCAAACGAGTTCTGTGTGACGTGCTAACCCGCAGGTATTCACTGAGGCAGCCGGCTAGCTCAGTCGGTAGAGCATGATATTCTTAATCTCAGGGTCGAGGGTTCGAGACCCACACTGGGCGGAACGGAATTTTGTTCCGCTGCAGATGTAAATTACCGTTTTTCTGATTAACGTGATGTAATGGAAATAGCAACTTTTAACTTTGCCTACGTCTCTGTCAGTGGCAAGAAAACTGTATTTTAAGGTACAGGTGATTTTGTAGACATGTGTGAAAGACATGTTCTGAAATGCAAGTGTTGTTGTTTGGAGAGCACATCGGTTACGTGTCAGATGTGTAGCCAAGCAGTAATGGACCGCCATAGCTGCAAATAGTAGTCGGTAATATGAAGTGTTGTCAGCTCAAGTCTGATGACCCAGACGACCGTAAGGACGAAGTACGCAAGAGTACCGCTAGGCCGCGCCTCTTTAGCTCAGTGGTAGAGCACTGGTCTAATAAACCAGTGATTGTGAGTTCCCATCCTCAGAGGAGGAAGACGAATTTTGGAAATCAGTTGCGCGTCGTGGCCGTATAGCAAACAGTATCTGTGATGACGAACAATTAGCGACAAGCGTTTTATTAAGAATTACGCTCAGATGTGATTAAGGCGAATGGCGCAGATAAAGCATTTGCCAAAGCGGTACAGCATAAGGTGGAACGAGGCAGTCTGAATTACATATTATAGATGAATTTCTCACATATCTCAGAGCCTCTCGCGGTCGTCGTCGTCGTCGTCGTCGTCGTCGTCGCCGCCGCCGCTTCTGAAGAAGTAGCAAATGGCCATGGTAGCAAATGCGGCGAGGGACGCCCTGCCTTCGATTCCGAATGCACAAAGTGTGTGGTCTTGGTTCCCTGTCTATATTTGGTCGGTCTCGTAAGAGGTTGAATGTAACGTTTGGGTGGGAAAGAGTAAGGGGCAGCGGCTGTGTGGAACGAAAACACTATTCCTCAGGGGTGTGAGCGTTACGAGATGAGTCGGAAAGAAGTTATACTTGGTCGCTGGTGACCGTGTGGCCGAATGGATAAGAAGTCGGACTTCGGATCTGAAGATCACAGGTTCGAATGCTGTCACGCTCTGTTTTTTTTCCACTTCTGAAAAAGAAACATACCGTTTTAATGTAGCAATTGAGCAGTACGAAACCGTCTGAATGTGTCTGTTGACCATTTTCTGCTTGGAGATGCTCTTGAGCTTGAAACACACACAACAAGACCGGTGTTAACTAGCGAAATGGTCGGCAGAGTGCCGTCACCGCGAGTTTTGACTGGCACTTGCACATCTAAAACGACGTCGGAAAGTAACTCGTTCGGCTTTTGAGCCACATCAAGTATGTGTGTTAATTTTGACGCCACTAGCTCTGCAGGTTGTCATGCAATTCCTTTACCTCTCAGAAATGATTATGAAATAAAACTGAAGTACGTGACGAGTGTGACGTTACTAAAACATTAGGGAGCATGGAGAGATTCTGTATGGGACCACCCAACCCAAACGAGTTCTGTGTGACGTGCTAACCCGCAGGTATTCACTGAAGCAGCCGGCTAGCTCAGTCGGTAGAGCATGATATTCTTAATCTCAGGGTCGAGGGTTCGAGACCCACACTGGGCGGAACGGAATTTTGTTCCGCTGCAGATGTAAATTATCGTTTTTCTGATTAACGTGATGTAATGGAAATAGCAACTTTTAACTTTGCCTACGTCTCTGTCAGTGGCAAGAAAACTGTATTTGAAGGTACAGGTGATTTTGTAGACATGCGTGAAAGACATGTTCTGAAATGCAAGTGTTGTTGTTTGGGGAGCACATCGGTTACGTGTCAGATGTGTAGCCAAGCAGTAATGGACCGCCATAGCTGCAAATAGTAGTCGGTAATATGAAGTGTTGTCAGCTCAAGTCTGATGACCCAGACGACCGTAAGGATGAAGTACGAAGAGTACCGCTAGGCCGAGCGTCTTTAGCTCAGTGGTAGAGCACTGGTCTAATAAACCAGGGGTTGTGAGTTCCCATCCTCAGAGGAGGAAGACGAATTTTGGAAATCAGTTGCGCGTCGTGGCCGTATAGCAAACAGTATCTGTGATGACGAACAATTAGCGACAAGCGTTTTATTAAGAATTACGCTCAGATGTGATTAAGGCGATGGCGCAGATAAAGCATTTGCCAAAGCGGTACAGCATAAGGTGGGAGGAGGCAGTCTGAATTACATTTTATAGATGAATTTCTCACATATCTCAGAGCCTCTCGCGGTCGTCGTTGTCGTCGTCGTCGTCGTCGTCGCCGCCGCCGCTTCTGCAGAAGTAGCAAATGGCCATGGTAACAAATGCGGCGAGGGACGCCCTGCCTTCGATTCCGAATGCACAAAGTGTGTGGTCTTGGTTCCCTGTCTATATTTGGTCGGTCTCGTAAGAGGTTGAATGTAACGTTTGGGTGGGAAAGAGCAAGGGGCAGCGGCTGTGTGGAACGAAAACACTATTCCTCAGGGGTGTGAGCGTTATGAGATGAGTCGTATACAAGTTATACTTGGTCGCTAGTGACCGTGTGGCCGAATGGATAAGGCGTCGGACTTCGGATCTGAAGATTACAGGTTCGAATGCTGTCACGCACAGTTTTTTTCCTGTTCTGAAAAAGAAACATACCGTTTTAATGTAGCAATTGAGCAGTACGAAACCGTCTGAATGTTTCTGTTGACCATTTTCTGCTTGGAGATGCTCTTGAGCTTGAAACACACACAACAAGACCGGTGTTAACTAGCGAAATGGTCGGCAGAGTGCCGTCATTGCGAGTTTTGACTGGCACTTGCACATCTAAAACGACGTCGGAAAGTAACTCGTTCGGCTTTTGAGCCACATCAAGTATGTGTGTTAATTTTGACGCCACTAGCTCTGCAGGTTGTCATGCAATTCCTTTACCTCTCAGAAATGATTATGAAATAAAACTGAAGTACGTGACGAGTGTGACGTTACTAAAACATTAGGGAGCATGGAGAGATTCTGTATGGGACCACCCAACCCAAACGAGTTCTGTGTGACGTGCTAACCCGCAGGTATTCACTGAGGCAGCCGGGTAGCTCAGTCGGTAGAGCATAATATTCTTAATCTCAGGGTCGAGGGTTCGAGACCCACACTGGGCGGAACGGAATTTTGTTCCGCTGCAGATGTAAATTACCGTTTTTCTGATTAACGTGATGTAATGGAAATAGCAACTTTTAACTTTGCCTACGTCTCTGTCAGTGGCAAGAAAACTGTATTTGAAGGTACAGGTGATTTTGTAGACATGTGTGAAAGACATGTTCTGAAATGCAAGTGTTGTTGTTTGGAGAGCACATCGGTTACGTGTCAGATGTGTAGCCAAGCAGTAATTGACCGCCATAGCTGCAAATAGTAGTCGGTAATATGAAGTGTTGTCAGCTCAAGTCTGATGACCCAGACGACCGTAAGGACGAAGTACGCAAGAGTACCGCTAGGCCGCGCCTCTTTAGCTCAGTGGTAGAGCACTGGTCTAGTAAACCAGGGGTTGTGAGTTCCCATCCTCAGAGGAGGAAGACGAATTTTGGAAATCAGTTGCGCGTCGTGGCCGTATAGCAAACTGTATCTGTGATGACGAACAATTAGCGACAAGCGTTTTATTAAGAATTACGCTCAGATGTGATTAAGGCGAATGGCGCAGATAAAGCATTTGCCAAAGCGGTACAGCATAAGGTGGGACGAGGCAGTCTGAATTACATTTTATAGATGAATTTCTCACATATCTCAGAGCCTCTCGCGGTCGTCGTTGTCGTCGTCGTCGTCGTCGCCGCCGCCGCCGCTTCTGCAGAAGTAGCAAATGGCCATGGTAACAAATGCGGCGAGGGACGCCCTGCCTTCGATTCCGAATGCACAAAGTGTGTGGTCTTGGTTCCCTGTCTATATTTGGTCGGTCTCGTAAGAGGTTGAATGTAACGTTTGGGTGGGAAAGAGCAAGGGGCAGCGGCTGTGTGGAACGAAAACACTATTCCTCAGGGGTGTGAGCGTTATGAGATGAGTCGTATACAAGTTAAACTTTGTCGCTAGTGACCGTGTGGCCGAATGGATAAGGCGTCGGACTTCGGATCTGAAGATTACAGGTTCGAATGCTGTCACGCTCGGTTTTTTTTCCACTTCTGAAAAAGAAACATACCGTTTTAATGTAGCAATTGAGCAGTACGAAACCGTCTGAATGTTTCTGTTGACCATTTTCTGCTTGGAGATGCTCTTGAGCTTGAAACACACACAACAAGATCGGTGTTAACTAGCGAAATGGTCGGCAGAGTGCCGTCACCGCGAGTTTTGACTGGCACTTGCACATCTAAAACGACGTCGGAAAGTAACTCGTTCGGCTTTTGAGCCACATCAAGTATGTGTGTTAATTTTGACGCCACTAGCTCTGCAGGTTGTCATGCAATTCCTTTACCTCTCAGAAATGATTATGAAATAAAACTGAAGTACGTGACGAGTGTGACGTTACTAAAACATTAGGGAGCATGGAGAGATTCTGTATGGGACCACCCAACCCAAACCATTTCTGTGTGACGTGCTAACCCGCAGGTATTCACTGAGGCAGCCGGCTAGCTCAGTCGGTAGAGCATGATATTCTTAATCTCAGGGTCGAGGGTTCGAGACCCACACTGGGCGGAACGGAATTTTGTTCCGCTGCAGATGTAAATTACCGTTTTTCTGATTAACGTGATGTAATGGAAATAGCAACTTTTAACTTTGCCTACGTCTCTGTCAGTGGCAAGAAAACTGTATTTGAAGGTACAGGTGATTTTGTAGACATGTGTGAAAGACATGTTCTGAAATGCAAGTGTTGTTGTTTGGAGAGCACATCGGTTACGTGTCAGATGTGTAGCCAAGCAGTAATTGACCGCCATAGCTGCAAATAGTAGTCGGTAATATGAAGTGTTGTCAGCTCAAGTCTGATGACCCAGACGACCGTAAGGACGAAGTACGCAAGAGTACCGCTAGGCCGCGCCTCTTTAGCTCAGTGGTAGAGCACTGGTCTAATAAACCAGGGGTTGTGAGTTCCCATCCTCAGAGGAGGAAGACGAATTTTGGAAATCAGTTGCGCGTCGTATCCGTATAGCAAACAGTATCTGTGATGACGAACAATTAGCGACAAGCGTTTTATTAAGAATTACGCTCAGATGTGATTAAGGCGAATGGCGCAGATAAAGCATTTGCCAAAGCGGTACAGCATAAGGTGGGACGAGGCAGTCTGAATTACATTTTATAGATGAATTTCTCACATATCTCAGAGCCTCTCGCGGTCGTCGTCGTCGTCGTCGTCGTCGTCGTCGTCGTCGTCGTCGTCGTCGCCGCCGCCGCTTCTGCAGAAGTAGCAAATGGCCATGGTAGCAAATGCGGCGAGGGACGCCCTGCCTTCGATTCCGAATGCACAAAGTGTGTGGTCTTGGTTCCCTGTCTATATTTGGTCTGTCTCGTAAGAGGTTGAATGTAACGTTTTGGTGGGAAAGAGCAAGGGGCAGCGGCTGTGTGGAACGAAAACACTATTCCTCAGGGGTGTGAGCGTTATGAGATGAGTCGTATACCAGTTATACCTGGTCGCTAGTGACCGTGTGGCCGAATGGATAAGGCGTCGGACTTCGGATCTGAAGATTACAGGTTCGAATGCTGTCACGCTAGGTTTTTTTCCACTTCTGAAAAAGAAACATACCGTTTTAATGTAGCAATTGAGCAGTACGAAACCGTCTGAATGTTTCTGTTGACCATTTTCTGCTTGGAGATGCTCTTGAGCTTGAAACACACACAACAAGACCGGTGTTAATTAGCGAAATGGTCGGCAGAGTGCCGTCACCGCGAGTTTTGACTGGCACTTGCACATCTAAAACGACGTCGGAAAGTAACTCGTTCGGCTTTTGAGCCACATCAAGTATGTGTGTTAATTTTGACGCCACTAGCTCTGCAGGTTGTCATGCAATTCCTTTACCTCTCAGAAATGATTATGAAATAAAACTGAAGTACGTGACGAGTGTGACGTTACTAAAACATTAGGGAGCATGGAGAGATTCTGTATGGGACCACCCAACCCAAACGAGTTCTGTGTGACGTGCTAACCCGCAGGTATTCACTGAAGCAGCCGGCTAGCTCAGTCGGTAGAGCATGATATTCTTAATCTCAGGGTCGAGGGTTCGAGACCCACACTGGGCGGAATGGAATTTTGTTCCGCTGCAGATGTAAATTATCGTTTTTCTGATTAACGTGATGTAATGGAAATAGCAACTTTTAACTTTGCCTACGTCTCTGTCAGTGGCAAGGAAACTGTATTTGAAGGTACAGGTGATTTTGTAGACATGTGTGAAAGACATGTTATGAAATGCAAGTGTTGTTGTTTGGAGAGCACATCGGTTACGTGTCAGATGTGTGGCCAAGCAGTAATGGACCGCCATAGCTGCAAATAGTAGTCGGTAATATGAAGTGTTGTCAGCTCAAGTCTGATGACCCAGACGACCGTAAGGACGAAGTACGCAAGAGTACCGCTAGGCCGCGCCTCTTTAGCTCAGTGGTAGAGCACTGGTCTAATAAACCAGGGGTTGTGAGTTCCCATCCTCAGAGGAGGAAGACGAATTTTGGAAATCAGTTGCGCGTCGTGGCCGTATAGCAAACAGTATCTGTGATGACGAACAATTAGCGACAAGCGTTTTATTAAGAATTACGCTCAGATGTGATTAAGGCGATGGCGCAGATAAAGCATTTGCCAAAGCGGTACAGCATAAGGTGGGACGAGGCAGTCTGAATTACATTTTATAGATGAATTTCTCACATATCTCAGAGCCTCTCGCGGTCGTCGTTGTCGTCGTCGTCGCCGCCGCCGCTTCTGCAGAAGTAGCAAATGGCCATGGTAACAAATGCGGCGAGGGACGCCCTGCCTTCGATTCCGAATGCACAAAGTGTGTGGTCTTGGTTCCCTGTCTATATTTGGTCGGTCTCGTAAGAGGTTGAATGTAACGTTTGGGTGGGAAAGAGCAAGGGGCAGCGGCCGTGTGGAACGAAAACACTATTCCTCAGGGGTGTGAGCGTTACGAGATGAGTCGTATACAAGTTATACTTGGTCGCTAGTGACCGTGTGGCCGAATGAATAAGGCGTCGGACTTCGGATCTGAAGATTACAGGTTCGAATGCTGTCACGCTCGGTTTTTTTCCACTTCTGAAAAAGAAACATACCGTTTTAATGTAGCAATTGAGCAGTACGAAACCGTCTGAATGTTTCTGTTGACCATTTTCTGCTTGGAGATGCTCTTGAGCTTGAAACACACACAACAAGACCGGTGTTAATTAGCGAAATGTTCGGCAGAGTGCCGTCACCGCGAGTTTTGACTGGAACTTGCACATCTAAAACGACGTCGGAAAGTAACTCGTTCGGCTTTTGAGCCACATCAAGTATGTGTGTTAATTTTGACGCCACTAGCTCTGCAGGTTGTCATGCAATTCCTTTACCTCTCAGAAATGATTATGAAATAAAACTGAAGTACGTGACGAGTGTGACGTTACTAAAACATTAGGGAGCATGGAGAGATTCTGTATGGGACCACCCAACCCAAACGAGTTCTGTGTGACGTGCTAACCCGCAGGTATTTAATGAGGCAGCCGGCTAGCTCAGTCGGTAGAGCATGATATGCTTAATCTCAGGGTCGAGGTTTCGAGACCCACACTGGGCGGAACGGAATTTTGTTCCGCTGCAGATGTAAATTACCGTTTTTCTGATTAACGTGATGTAATGGAAATAGCAACTTTTAACTTTGCCTACGTCTCTGTCAGTGGCAAGAAAACTGTATTTGAAGGTACAGGTGATTTTGTAGACATGTGTGAAAGACATGTTCTGAAATGCAAGTGTTGTTGTTTGGAGAGCACATCGGTTACGTGTCAGATGTGTAGCCAAGCAGTAATGGACCGCCATAGCTGCAAATAGTAGTCGGTAATATGAAGTGTTGTCAGCTCAAGTCTGATGACCCAGACGACCGTAAGGGCGAAGTACGCAAGAGTACCGCTAGGCCGCGCCTCTTTAGCTTAGTGTTAGAGCACTGGTCTAATAAACCAGGGGTTGTGAGTTCCCATCCTCAGAGGAGGAAGACGAATTTTGGAAATCCGTTGCGCGTCGTGGCCGTATAGCAAACAGTATCTGTGATGACGAACAATTAGCGACAAGCGTTTTATTAAGAATTACGCTCAGATGTGATTAAGGCGAATGGCACAGATAAAGCATTTGCCAAAGCGGTACAGCATAAGGTGGGACGAGGCAGTCTGAATTACATTTTATAGATGAATTTCTCACATATCTCAGAGCCTCTCGCGGTCGTCGTCGTCGTCGTCGTCGTCGTCGTCGTCGCCGCCGCTTCTGCAGAAGTAGCAAATGGCCATGGTAGCAAATGCGGCGAGGGACGCCCTGCCTTCGATTCCGAATGCACAAAGTGTGTGGTCTTGGTTTCCTGTCTATATTTGGTCGGTCTCGTAAGAGGTTGAATGTAACGTTTGGGTGGGAAAGAGCAAGGGGCAGCGGCTGTGTGGAACGAAAACACTATTCCTCAGGGGTGTGAGCGTTACGAGATGAGTCGGAAAGAAGTTATACTTGGTCGCTAGTGACCGTGTGGCCGAATGAATAAGGCGTCGGACTTCGGATCTGAAGATTACAGGTTCGAATGCTGTCACGCTCGGTTTTTTTCCACTTCTGAAAAAGAAACATACCGTTTTAATGTAGCAATTGAGCAGTACGAAACCGTCTGAATGTTTCTGTTGACCATTTTCTGCTTGGAGATGCTCTTGAGCTTGAAACACACACAACAAGACCGGTGTTAATTAGCGAAATGGTCGGCAGAGTGCCGTCACCGCGAGTTTTGACTGGAACTTGCACATCTAAAACGACGTCGGAAAGTAACTCGTTCGGCTTTTGAGCCACATAAAGTATGTGTGTTAATTTTGACGCCACTAGCTCTGCAGGTTGTCATGCAATTCCTTTAACTCTCAGAAATGATTATGAAATAAAACTGAAGTACGTGACGAGTGTGACGTTACTAAAACATTAGGGAGCATGGAGAGATTCTGTATGGGACCACCCAACCCAAACGAGTTCTGTGTGACGTGCTAACCCGCAGGTATTCACTGAGGCAGCCGGCTAGCTCAGTCGGTAGAGCATGATATTCTTAATCTCAGGGTCGAGGGTTCGAGACCCACACTGGGCGGAACGGAATTTTGTTCCGCTGCAGATGTAAATTACCGTTTTTCTGATTAACGTGATGTAATGGAAATAGCAACTTTTAACTTTGCCTACGTCTCTGTCAGTGGCAAGAAAACTGTATTTGAAGGTACAGGTGATTTTGTAGACATGTGTGAAAGACATGTTCTGAAATGCAAGTGTTGTTGTTTGGAGAGCACATCGGTTACGTGTCAGATGTGTAGCCAAGCAGTAATGGACCGCCATAGCTGCAAATAGTAGTCGGTAATATGAAGTGTTGTCAGCTCAAGTCTGATGACCCAGACGACCGTAAGGACGAAGTACGCAAGAGTACCGCTAGGCCGCGCCTCTTTAGCTCAGTGGTAGAGCACTGGTCTAATAAACCAGGGGTTGTGAGTTCCCATCCTCAGAGGAGGAAGACGAATTTTGGAAATCCGTTGCGCGTCGTGGCCGTATAGCAAACAGTATCTGTGATGACGAACAATTGGCGACAAGCGTTTTATTAAGAATTACGCTCAGATGTGATTAAGGCGAATGGCGCAGATAAAGCATTTGCCAAAGCGGTACAGCATAAGGTGGGACGAGGCAGTCTGAATTACATTTTATAGATGAATTTCTCACATATCTCAGAGCCTCTCGCGGTCGTCGTCGTCGCCGCTTCTGAAGAGTAGCAAATGGCCATGGTAGCAAATGCGGCGAGGGACGCCCTGCCTTCGATTCCGAATGCACAAAGTGTGTGGTCTTGGTTCCCTGTCTATATTTGGTCGGTCTCGTAAGAGGTTGAATGTAACGTTTGGGTGGGAAAGAGCAAGGGGCAGCGGCTGTGTGGAACGAAAACACTATTCCTCAGGGGTGTGAGCGTTATGAGATGAGTCGTATACAAGTTATACTTAGTCGCTAGTGACCGTGTGGCCGAATGGATAAGGCGTCGGACTTCGGATCTGAAGATTACAGGTTCGAATGCTGTCACGCTCGGTTTTTTTTCCAATTCTGAAAAAGAAACATACCGTTTTAATGTAGCAATTGAGCAGTACGAAACCGTCTGAATGTTTCTGTTGAGCATTTTCTGCTTGGAGATGCTCTTGAGGTTGAAACACACACAACAAGACCGGTGTTAACTAGTGAAATCGTCGGCAGAGTGCCGTCACCGCGAGTTTTGACTGACACTTGCACATCTAAAACGACGTCGGAAAGTAACTCGTTCGGCTTTTGAGCCACATCAAGTATGTGTGTTAATTTTGACGCCACTAGCTCTGCAGGTTGTCATGCAATTCCTTTACCTCTCAGAAATGATTATGAAATAAAACTGAAGTACGTGACGAGTGTGACGTTACTAAAACATTAGGGAGCATGGAGAGATTCTGTATGGGACCACCCAACCCAAACGAGTACTGTGTGACGTGCTAACCCGCAGGTATTCACTGAGGCAGCCGGCTAGCTCAGTCGGTAGAGCATGATATTCTTAATCTCAGGGTCGAGGGTTCGAGACCCACACTGGGCGGAACGGAATTTTGTTCCGCTGCAGATGTAAATTACCGTTTTTCTGATTAACGTGATGTAATGGAAATAGCAACTTTTAACTTTGCCTACGTCTCTGTCAGTGGCAAGAAAACTGTATTTGAAGGTACAGGTGATTTTGTAGACATGTGTGAAAGACATGTTCTGAAATGCAAGTGTTGTTGTTTGGAGAGCACATCGGTTACGTGTCAGATGTGTAGCCAAGCAGTAATGGACCGCCATAGCTGCAAATAGTAGTCGGTAATATGAAGTGTTGTCAGCTCAAGTCTGATGACCCAGACGACCGTAAGGACGAAGTACGCAAGAGTACCGCTAGGCCGCGCCTCTTTAGCTCAGTGGTAGAGCACTGGTCTAATAAACCAGGGGTTGTGAGTTCCCATCCTCAGAGGAGGAAGACGAATTTTTGAAATCCGTTGCGCGTCGTGGCCGTATAGCAAACAGTATCTGTGATGACGAACAATTGGCGACAAGCGTTTTATTAAGAATTACGCTCAGATGTGATTAAGGCGAATGGCGCAGATAAAGCATTTGCCAAAGCGGTACAGCATAAGGTGGGACGAGGCAGTCTGAATTACATTTTATAGATGAATTTCTCACATATCTCAGAGCCTCTCGCGGTCGTCGTCGTCGCCGCTTCTGAAGAGTAGCAAATGGCCATGGTAGCAAATGCGGCGAGGGACGCCCTGCCTTCGATTCCGAATGCACAAAGTGTGTGGTCTTGGTTCCCTGTCTATATTTGGTCGGTCTCGTAAGAGGTTGAATGTAACGTTTGGGTGGGAAAGAGCAAGGGGCAGCGGCTGTGTGGAACGAAAACACTATTCCTCAGGGGTGTGAGCGTTACGAGATGAGTCGGAAAGAAGTTATACTTGGTCGCTAGTGACCGTGTGGACGAATGGATAAGGCGTCGGACTTCGGATCTGAAGATTACAGGTTCGAATGCTGTCACGCTCGGTTTTTTTCCACTTCTGAAAAAGAAACATACCGTTTTAATGTAGCAATTGAGCAGTACGAAACCGTCTGAATGTTTCTGTTGAGCATTTTCTGCTTGGAGATGCTCTTGAGCTTGAAACACACACAACAAGACCGGTGTTAACTAGTGAAATCGTCGGCAGAGTGCCGTCACCGCGAGTTTTGACTGACACTTGCACATCTAAAACAACGTCGGAAAGTAACTCGTTCGGCTTTTGAGCCACATCAAGTATGTGTGTTAATTTTGACGCCACTAGCTCTGCAGGTTGTCATGCAATTCCTTTAACTCTCAGAAATGATTATGAAATAAAACTGAAGTACGTGACGAGTGTGACGTTACTAAAACATTAGGGAGCATGGAGAGATTCTGTATGGGACCACCCAACCCAAACGAGTACTGTGTGACGTGCTAACCCGCAGGTATTCACTGAGGCAGCCGGCTAGCTCAGTCGGTAGAGCATGATATTCTTAATCTCAGGGTCGAGGGTTCGAGACCCACACTGGGCGGAACGGAATTTTGTTCCGCTGCAGATGTAAATTACCGTTTTTCTGATTAACGTGATGTAATGGAAATAGCAACTTTTAACTTTGCCTACGTCTCTGTCAGTGGCAAGAAAACTGTATTTGAAGGTACAGGTGATTTTGTAGACATGTGTGAAAGACATGTTCTGAAATGCAAGTGTTGTTGTTTGGAGAGCACATCGGTTACGTGTCAGATGTGTAGCCAAGCAGTAATGGACCGCCATAGCTGCAAATAGTAGTCGGTAATATGAAGTGTTGTCAGCTCAAGTCTGATGACCCAGACGACCGTAAGGACGAAGTACGCAAGAGTACCGCTAGGCCGCGCCTCTTTAGCTCAGTGGTAGAGCACTGGTCTAATAAACCAGGGGTTGTGAGTTCCCATCCTCAGAGGAGGAAGACGAATTTTGGAAATCCGTTGCGCGTCGTGGCCGTATAGCAAACAGTATCTGTGATGACGAACAATTGGCGACAAGCGTTTTATTAAGAATTACGCTCAGATGTGATTAAGGCGAATGGCGCAGATAAAGCATTTGCCAAAGCGGTACAGCATAAGGTGGGACGAGGCAGTCTGAATTACATTTTATAGATGAATTTCTCACATATCTCAGAGCCTCTCGCGGTCGTCGTCGTCGCCGCTTCTGAAGAGTAGCAAATGGCCATGGTAGCAAATGCGGCGAGGGACGCCCTGCCTTCGATTCCGAATGCACAAAGTGTGTGGTCTTGGTTCCCTGTCTATATTTGGTCGGTCTCGTAAGAGGTTGAATGTAACGTTTGGGTGGGAAAGAGCAAGGGGCAGCGGCTGTGTGGAACGAAAACACTATTCCTCAGGGGTGTGAGCGTTATGAGATGAGTCGTATACTAGTTATACTTAGTCGCTAGTGACCGTGTGGCCGAATGGATAAGGCGTCGGACTTCGGATCTGTAGATTACAGGTTCGAATGCTGTCACGCTCGGTTTTTTTTCCACTTCTGAAAAAGAAACATACCGTTTTAATGTAGCAATTGAGCAGTACGAAACCGTCTGAATGTTTCTGTTGACCATTTTCTGCTTGGAGATGCTCTTGAGCTTGAAACACACACAACAAGACCGGTGTTAACTAGCGAAATGGTCGGCAGAGTGCCGTCACCGCGAGTTTTGACTGGCACTTGCACATCTAAAACGACGTCGGAAAGTAACTCGTTCGGCTTTTGAGCCACATCAAGTATGTGTGTTAATTTTGACGCCACTAGCTCTGCAGGTTGTCATGCAATTCCTTTACCTCTCAGAAATGATTATGAAATAAAACTGAAGTACGTGACGAGTGTGACGTTACTAAAACATTAGGGAGCATGGAGAGATTCTGTATGGGACCACCCAACCCAAACGAGTACTGTGTGACGTGCTAACCCGCAGGTATTCACTGAGGCAGCCGGCTAGCTCAGTCGGTAGAGCATGATATTCTTAATCTCAGGGTCGAGGGTTCGAGACCCACACTGGGCGGAACGGAATTTTGTTCCGCTGCAGATGTAAATTACCGTTTTTCTGATTAACGTGATGTAATGGAAATAGCAACTTTTAACTTTGCCTACGTCTCTGTCAGTGGCAAGAAAACTGTATTTGAAGGTACAGGTGATTTTGTAGACATGTGTGAAAGACATGTTCTGAAATGCAAGTGTTGTTGTTTGGAGAGCACATCGGTTACGTGTCAGATGTGTAGCCAAGCAGTAATTGACCGCCATAGCTACAAATAGTAGTCGGTAATATGAAGTGTTGTCAGCTCAAGTCTGATGACCCAGACGACCGTAAGGACGAAGTACGCAAGAGTACCGCTAGGCCGCGCCTCTTTAGCTCAGTGGTAGAGCACTGGTCTAATAAACCAGGGGTTGTGAGTTCCCATCCTCAGAGGAGGAAGACGAATTTTGGAAATCAGTTGCGCGTCGTGGCCGTATAGCAAACAGTATCTGTGATGACGAACAATTAGCGACAAGCGTTTTATTAAGAATTACGCTCAGATGTGATTAAGGCGAATGGCTCAGATAAAGCATTTGCCAAAGCGGTACAGCATAAGACGGGACGAGGCAGTCTGAATTACATTTTATAGATGAATTTCTCACATATCTCAGAGTCTCCCGCAGTCGTCGTCGTCGTCGTCGTCGTCGTCGCCGCCGCCGCCGCCGCCGCCGCTTCTGCAGAAGTAGCAAATGGCCATGGTAGCAAATGCGGCGAGGGACGCCCTGCCTTCGTTTCCGAATGCACAAAGTGTGTGGTCTTGGTTCCCTGTCTATATTTGGTCGGTCTCGTAAGAGGTTGAATGTAACGTTTGGGTGGGAAAGAGCAAGGGGCAGCGGCTGTGTGGAACGAAAACACTATTCCTCAGGGGTGTGAGCGTTACGAGATGAGTCGTATACAAGTTATACTTGGTCGCTAGTGACCGTGTGGCCGAGTGGATAAGCCGTCGGACTTCGATCTGAAGATTACAGGTTCGAATGCTGTCACGCTCGGTTTTTTTCCACTTCTGAAAAAGAAACATACCGTTTTAATGTAGCAATTGAGCAGTACGAAACCGTCTGAATGTTTCTGTTGACCATTTTCTGCTTGGAGATGCTCTTGAGCTTGAAACACACACAACAAGACCGGTGTTAACTAGCGAAATGGTCGGCAGAGTGCCGTCACCGCGAGTTTTGACTGGCACTTGCACATCTAAAACAACGTCGGAAAGTAACTCGTTCGGCTTTTGAGCCACATCAAGTATGTGTGTTAATTTTGACGCCACTAGCTCTGCAGGTTGTCATGCAATTCCTTTACCTCTCCGAAATGATTATGAAATAAAACTGAAGTACGTGAAGAGTGTGACGTTACTAAAACATTAGGGAGCATGGAGAGATTCTGTATGGGACCACCCAACCCAAACGAGTACTGTGTGACGTGCTAACCCGCAGGTATTCACTGAGGCAGCCGGCTAGCTCAGTCGGTAGAGCATGATATTCTTAATCTCAGGGTCGAGGGTTCGAGACCCACACTGGGCGGAACGGAATTTTGTTCCGCTGCAGATGTAAATTACCGTTTTTCTGATTAACGTGATGTAATGGAAATAGCAACTTTTAACTTTGCCTACGTCTCTGTCAGTGGCAAGAAAACTGTATTTGAAGGTAAAGGTGATTTTGTAGACATGTGTGAAAGACATGTTCTGAAATGCAAGTGTTGTTGTTTGGAGAGCACATCGGTTACGTGTCAGATGTGTAGCCAAGCAGTAATTGACCCCCATAGCTGCAAATAGTAGTCGGTAATATGAAGTGTTGTCAGCTCAAGTCTGATGACCCAGACGACCGTAAGGACGAAGTACGCAAGAGTACAGCTAGGCCGCGCCTCTTTAGCTCAGTGGTAGAGCACTGGACTAATAAACCAGGGGTTGTGGGTTCCCATCCTCAGAGGAGGAAGACGAATTTTGGAAATCAGTTGCGCGTCGTGGCCGTATAGCAAACAGTATCTGTGATGACGAACAATTAGCGACAAGCGTTTTATTAAGAATTACGCTCAGATGTGATTAAGGCGAATGGCGCAGATAAAGCATTTGCCAAAGCGGTACAGCATAAGGTGGGACGAGGCAGTCTGAATTACATTTTATAGATGAATTTCTCACATATCTCAGAGCCTCTCGCGGTCGTCGTCGTCGTCGTCGTCGTCGTCGTCGTCGTCGTCGTCGTCGTCGCCGCCGCCGCCGCTTCTGCAGAAGTAGCAAATGGCCATGGTAGCAAATGCGGCGAGGGACGCCCTGCCTTCAATTCCGAATGCACAAAGTGTGTGGTCTTGGTTCCCTGTCTATATTTGGTCGGTCTCGTAAGAGGTTGAATGTAACGTTTGGGTGGGAAAGAGCAAGGGGCAGCGGCTGTGTGGAACGAAAACACTATTCCTCAGGGGTGTGAGCGTTACGAGATGAGTCGTATACAAGTTATACTTTGTCGCTAGTGACCGTGTGGCCGAGTGGATAAGCCGTCGGACTTCGATCTGAAGATTACAGGTTCGAATGCTGTCACGCTCGGTTTTTTTCCACTTCTGAAAAAGAAACATACCGTTTTAATGTAGCAATTGAGCAGTACGAAACCGTCTGAATGTTTCTGTTGACCATTTTCTGCTTGGAGATGCTCTTGAGCTTGAAACACACACAACAAGACCGGTGTTAACTAGCGAAATGGTCGGCAGAGTGCCGTCACCGCGAGTTTTGACTGGCACTTGCACATCTAAAACAACGTCGGAAAGTAACTCGTTCGGCTTTTGAGCCACATCAAGTATGTGTGTTAATTTTGACGCCACTAGCTCTGCAGGTTGTCATGCAATTCCTTTACCTCTCCGAAATGATTATGAAATAAAACTGAAGTACGTGAAGAGTGTGACGTTACTAAAACATTAGGGAGCATGGAGAGATTCTGTATGGGACCACCCAACCCAAACGAGTACTGTGTGACGTGCTAACCCGCAGGTATTCACTGAGGCAGCCGGCTAGCTCAGTCGGTAGAGCATGATATTCTTAATCTCAGGGTCGAGGGTTCGAGACCCACACTGGGCGGAACGGAATTTTGTTCCGCTGCAGATGTAAATTACCGTTTTTCTGATTAACGTGATGTAATGGAAATAGCAACTTTTAACTTTGCCTACGTCTCTGTCAGTGGCAAGAAAACTGTATTTGAAGGTAAAGGTGATTTTGTAGACATGTGTGAAAGACATGTTCTGAAATGCAAGTGTTGTTGTTTGGAGAGCACATCGGTTACGTGTCAGATGTGTAGCCAAGCAGTAATTGACCCCCATAGCTGCAAATAGTAGTCGGTAATATGAAGTGTTGTCAGCTCAAGTCTGATGACCCAGACGACCGTAAGGACGAAGTACGCAAGAGTACAGCTAGGCCGCGCCTCTTTAGCTCAGTGGTAGAGCACTGGTCTAATAAACCAGGGGTTGTGGGTTCCCATCCTCAGAGGAGGAAGACGAATTTTGGAAATCAGTTGCGCGTCGTGGCCGTATAGCAGACAGTATCTGTGATGACGAACAATTAGCGACAAGCGTTTTATTAAGAATTACGCTCAGATGTGATTAAGGCGAATGGCGCAGATAAAGCATTTGCCAAAGCGGTACAGCATAAGGTGGGACGAGGCAGTCTGAATTACATTTTATAGATGAATTTCTCACATATCTCAGAGCCTCTCGCGGTCGTCGTCGTCGTCGTCGTCGTCGTCGTCGTCGTCGTCGTCGTCGTCGTCGCCGCCGCCGCCGCTTCTGCAGAAGTAGCAAATGGCCATGGTAGCAAATGCGGCGAGGGACGCCCTGCCTTCAATTCCGAATGCACAAAGTGTGTGGTCTTGGTTCCCTGTCTATATTTGGTCGGTCTCGTAAGAGGTTGAATGTAACGTTTGGGTGGGAAAGAGCAAGGGGCAGCGGCTGTGTGGAACGAAAACACTATTCCTCAGGGGTGTGAGCGTTACGAGATGAGTCGGAAAGAAGTTGTACTTGGTCGCTAGTGACCGTGTGGCCGAATGGATAAGGCGTCGGACTTCGGATCTGAAGATTACAGGTTCGAATGCTGTCACGCTCGGTTTTTTTCCACTTCTGAAAAAGAAACATACCGTTTTAATGTAGCAATTGAGCAGTACGAAACCGTCTGAATGTTTCTGTTGACCATTTTCTGCTTGGAGATGCTCTTGAGCTTGAAACACACACAACAAGACCGGTGTTAACTAGCGAAATGGTCGGCAGAGTGCCGTCACCGCGAGTTTTGACTGGCACTTGCACATCTAAAACGACGTCGGAAAGTAACTCGTTCGGCTTTTGAGCCACATGAAGTATGTGTGTTAATTTTGACGCCACTAGCTCTGCAGGTTGTCATGCAATTCCTTTACCTCTCAGAATTGATTATGAAATAAAACTGAAGTACGTGACGAGTGTGACGTTACTAAAACATTAGGGAGCATGGAGAGATTCTGTATGGGACCACCCAACCCAAACGAGTACTGTGTGACGTGCTAACCCGCGGGTATTCACTGAGGCAGTCGGCTAGCTCAGTCGGTAGAGCATGATATTCTTAATCTCAGGGTCGAGGGTTCGAGACCCACACTGGGCGAAACGGAATTTTGTTCCGCTGCAGATGTAAATTACCGTTTTTCTGATTAACGTGATGTAATGGAAATAGCAACTTTTAACTTTGCCTACGTCTCTGTCAGTGGCAAGAAAACTGTATTTGAAGGTAAAGGTGATTTTGTAGACATGTGTGAAAGACATGTTCTGAAATGCAAGTGTTGTTGTTTGGAGAGCACATCGGTTACGTGTCAGATGTGTAGCCAAGCAGTAATTGACCGCCATAGCTGCAAATAGTAGTCGGTAATATGAAGTGTTGTCAGCTCAAATCTGATGACCCAGACGACCGTAAGGACGAAGTACGCAAGAGTACAGCTAGGCCGCGCCTCTTTAGCTCAGTGGTAGAGCACTGGTCTAGTAAACCAGGGGTCGTGAGTTCCCAACCTCAGAGGAGGAAGACGAATTTTGGAAATCAGTTGCGCGTCGTGGCCGTATAGCAAACAGTATCTGTGATGACGAACAATTAGCGACAAGCGTTTTATTAAGAATTACGCTCAGATGTGATTAAGGCGAATGGCGCAGATAAAGCATTTGCCAAAGCGGTACAGCATAAGGTGGGACGAGGCAGTCTGAATTACATTTTATAGATGAATTTCTCACATATCTCAGAGCCTCTCGAGGTCGTCGTCGTCGTCGTCGTCGTCGTCGTCGTCGCCGCCGCCGCTTCTGCAGAAGTAGCAAATGGCCATGGTAGCAAATGCGGCGAGGGACGCCCTGCCTTCGATTCCGAATGCACAAAGTGTGTGGTCTTGGTTCCCTGTCTATATTTGGTCGGTCTCGTAAGAGGTTGAATGTAACGTTTGGGTGGGAAAGAGCAAGGGGCAGCGGCTGTGTGGAACGAAAACACTATTCCTCAGGGGTGTGAGCGTTACGAGATGAGTCGGAAAGAAGTTATACTTGGTCGCTAGTGACCGTGTGGCCGAGTGGATAAGGCGTCGGACTTCGGATCTGAAGAATACAGCTTCGAATGCTGTCACGCTCGGTTTTTTTCCACTTCTGAAAAAGAAACATACCGTTTTAATGTAGCAATTGAGCAGTACGAAACCGTCTGAATGTTTCTGTTGACCATTTTCTGCTTGGAGATGCTCTTGAGCTTGAAACACACACAACAAGACCGGTGTTAACTAGCGAAATGGTCGGCAGAGTGCCGTCACTGCGAGTTTTGACTGACACTTGCACATCTAAAACGACGTCGGAAAGTAATTCTTTCGGCTTTTGAGCCACATCAAGTATGTGTGTTAATTTTGACGCCACTAGCTCTGCAGGTTGTCATGCAATTCCTTTACCTCTCAGAAATGATTATGAAATAAAACTGAAGTACGTGACGAGTGTGACGTTACTAAAACATTAGGGAGCATGGAGAGATTCTGTATGGGACCACCCAACCCAAACGAGTACTGTGTGACGTGCTAACCCGCAGGTATTCAATGAGGCAGCCGGCTAGCTCAGTCGGTAGAGCATGATATTCTTAATTTCAGGGTCGAGGGTTCGAGACCCACACTGGGCGGAACGGAATTTTGTTCCGCTGCAGATGTAAATTACCGTTTTTCTGATTAACGTGATGTAATGGAAATAGCAACTTTTAACTTTGCCTACGTCTCTGTCAGGGGCAAGAAAACTGTATTTGAAGGTACAGGTGATTGTGTAGACATGTGTGAAAGACATGTTCTGAAATGCAAGTGTTGTTGTTTGGAGAGCACATCGGTTACGTGTCAGATGTGTAGCCAAGCAGTAATGGGTCGCCATAGCTGCAAATAGTAGTCGGTAATATGAAGTGTTGTCAGCTCAAGTCTGATGACCCAGACGACCGTAAGGACGAAGTACGCAAGAGTACCGCTAGGCCGCGCCTCTTTAGCTCAGTGGTAGAGCACTGGTCTAATAAACCAGGGGTTGTGAGTTCCCATCCTCAGAGGAGGAAGACGAATTTTGGAAATCAGTTGCGCGTCGTGGCCGTATAGCAAACAGTATCTGTGATGACGAACAATTAGCGACAAGCGTTTTATTAAGAATTACGCTCAGATGTGATTAAGGCGAATGGCTCAGATAAAGCATTTGCCAAAGCGGTACAGCATAAGGTGGGACGAGGCAGTCTGAATTACATTTTATAGATGAATTTCTCACATATCTCAGAGCCTCTCGCGGTCGTCGTCGTCGTCGTCGTCGTCGTCGTCGTCGCCGCCGCCGCCGCTTCTGCAGAAGTAGCAAATGGCCATGGTAGCAAATGCGGCGAGGGACGCCCTGCCTTCGATTCCGAATGCACAAAGTGTGTGGTCTTGGTTCCCTGTCTATATTTGGTCGGTCTCGTAAGAGGTTGAATGTAACGTTTGGGTGGGAAAGAGCAAGGGGCAGCGGCTGTGTGGAACGAAAACACTATTCCTCAGGGGTGTGAGCGTTACGAGATGAGTCGGAAAGAAGTTATACTTGGTCGCTAGTGACCGTGTGGCCGAATGGATAAGGCGTCGGACTTCGGATCTGAAGATTACAGGTTCGAATGCTGTCACGCTCGGTTTTTTTCCACTTCTGAAAAAGAAACATACCGTTTTAATGTAGCAATTGAGCAGTACGAAACCGTCTGAATGTTTCTGTTGACCATTTTCTGCTTGGAGATGCTCTTGAGCTTGAAACACACACAACAAGACCGGTGTTAACTAGCGAAATGGTCGGCAGAGTGCCGTCACCGCGAGTTTTGACTGGCACTTGCACATCTAAAACGACGTCGGAAAGTAACTCGTTCGGCTTTTGAGCCACATCAAGTATGTGTGTTAATTTTGACGCCACTAGCTCTGCAGGTTGTCATGCAATTCCTTTACCTCTCAGAAATGATTATGAAATAAAACTGAAGTACGTGACGAGTGTGACGTTACTAAAACATTAGGGAGCATGGAGAGATTCTGTATGGGACCACCCAACCCAAACGAGTACTGTGTGACGTGCTAACCCGCAGGTATTCACTGAGGCAGCCGGCTAGCTCAGTCGGTAGAGCATGATATTCTTAATCTCAGGGTCGAGGGTTCGAGACCCACACTGGGCGGAACGGAATTTTGTTCCGCTGCAGATGTAAATTACCGTTTTTCTGATTAACGTGATGTAATGGAAATAGCAACTTTTAACTTTGCCTACGTCTCTGTCAGTGGCAAGAAAACTGTATTTGAAGGTAAAGGTGATTTTGTAGACATGTGTGAAAGACATGTTCTGAAATGCAAGTGTTGGTGTTTGGAGAGCACATCGGTTACGTGTCAGATGTGTAGCCAAGCAGTAATTGACCGCCATAGCTGCAAATAGTAGTCGGTAATATGAAGTGTTGTCAGCTCAAATCTGATGACCCAGACGACCGTAAGGACTAAGTACGCAATAGTACAGCTAGGCCGCGCCTCTTTAGCTCAGTGGTAGAGCACTGGTCTAGTAAACCAGGGGTCGTGAGTTCCCAACCTCAGAGGAGGAAGACAAATTTTGGAAATCAGTTGCGCGTCGTGGCCGTATAGCAAACAGTATCTGTGATGACGAACAATTAGCGACAAGCGTTTTATTAAGAATTACGCTCAGATGTGATTAAGGCGAATGGCGCAGATAAAGCATTTTTTTTTTTTTTTTTTTAAAAAAAAAAAAATTCTTTATTTCTTACAAAATATTTTATACAATAAAACCCACCACCTTATTAATTAGTGGGTCATGATATAATACATTACTTACGTACAGCTTATACATTGCTAATTCTAATCTACAGACAGTGTGTTAGTTGAATGGGCAGACCTACTAATTAACAAATCTGCTACTCCTAGTATTACTACTTACACTAGTCTCTACTGCCTGCAGCGTTACAAATATGCCAATAATTATACAATCCTACTTGTGTGCCTTGCTCACCGAGCTAACCCCGGTGAACGCGCCCTGGCACAGGGCAGGCCAATACTTTTATTCGCTGCAGGTTTCTATTTTAATTCCTATTCTAATTTCCTAACCTAATGAACTATTCTAAGTCAGAAACGGTGCGTTGTCAAATCCGGTATGGTCGCCCATCTCCCCCTATCCTGCGCGTGGCGGATTCCAACTTTACCAGTCGACCAGTCCACGCACAGGCGGTACGGGATTGGGGCATTGACCTAGTATGTTAATTTTTAAGTCTTAAAGCTCTCTCAGATATTGAGTTAGGACCTTTCGTGATACCTCATTTGCCAACTGATTTAGCAGTCGAAAGGTCTCTTCTTGTCTTAATAACATATACGTGTCATAGTTGGGTAGTTGCTGTCTAAGTGTAGTTGCTACATCATCGAAAAGGGGGCACTCGTAGACCACATGGTCGGGAGTTCCCTCCGATGCACCACAGTCACACGCAGGCGTTGCCCTCTTCCCAAACCGACATAGATACGTCGGGTAAGGCCCATGTCCAGTGAGAAAGTGGAACAAACCCCTAGTTGGTTCAAAATAACCCATGTTCATTCTTTCCCTCACATTCGGCAGGAAGCTGAAAGTTCTTCTGCCGGATTCCTCTGCCTCCCAAACTTCTTGCCATAGCTCTTCACCCCTCTTCCGTATCTCGCCCTTATCCCTAACCCTAACTCCCAAGATGTCTTCTACTTTTTCTATGTCCCCTTTCTTTGCCCAATACCAAGCACCCTGTTCCCTGAGTTTGATATCCAGAGGACAAAGCCCCATTATTACTAGTAGGGCCCCTCCCGGAGATGTTCTGTATGCCCCCACAGATCTTAATATCATGTTCCTTTGAACCCTTCTCACCGACATGGCGGGCATAACCCTCGTGAGCCTGTGTGCCCAGACTCCCGCGCCGTAACCCACTATTGATGTTAGTATGCTGTTATGATACAATTTGATAAGGTGAGGGGGGAGATGAAATCTTTTATGACCTATGGTGATAAGGTTATTGAGAATTTGCAGAGCTCTTTGTGTCACGGTTTCAATGTGCTTTCCGAAGTTCCACCTTTCATCGATGATGATCCCTAAGTAACGTCCCTCTCGTCGTCGGAGTACTGGTGTGCCCTCAATTCTTACAGTCGGGTTTCTTATTAACTGTCCCTTTAGTAATAGATAGGTTGATTTAGTCGGTGAGATGGTCATCTTGGTATTACGGCACCATGATAGTAGTTGCGTCATGGCTCTATCTATTTTTGGTTCAATGTCCTCGCGACTTCGGCCGCCAACCAGTAGAAGGAGGTCATCAGCGTAGGCTATCACCTCTAGCACATCTTCATTTTGTTGCAATGCATTTAAGAGTGGCTCCATGTGGATATCCCAAAATAGGGGACCTAAGACGGAACCCTGGGGACATCCCTTTGTTATGGGTTTTCCAATCCTCCCGCTAGGGGATGATAGCCAGACCTCCCGATCTACACAATAGCTCCTAAGGCAACCGTATAGCGGCCCTGGGCACTCTTTCTCCCGCAAGCAGGAGAAGAGCGAAGGCCACCACAGGTTGTCAAAGGCGCCACTAATGTCCACCATGATGCCGACGATGTACTTGCACGGGGCCGAACCACAGACCTCGGCCGCCAGGGCGATCGCATCAGATGCGGAACGCCCAGGCCTGAAGCCAAACTGTCTGTCGCTCATCCCGTGCAGCACTCGGTGGGCAGTCAGCCTATCAGCAAGCAGCTTTTCAAGGATTTTCCCGAGCACATCCAGAAGGCAGATGGGTCTGTAAGACTTTGCCTCAGCTGGATCTTTATCGGGGCCTTTTTTAATGATTACAACGTTTGCTGCCTTCCAGATCCTCGGGAATTTACCTTGCCGAAGGCACTCGTTGTACAGCTGGGTCAAAGGAGCGACCAGTTGTGGGGCCAAGAACTGCACCACCTCCGCCACAATGCCGTCTGGCCCAGGGGCTTTCCCTCTCTTTATTGTCTTTATGAGGGCAGCGACCTCTTCCTCCGAGAAGGGGAGGACTGCCTCATCATTTGTATAGTCGCCCAGATCTAAATCTCGCAACCGTCGCTGTTCCTCAGTATCCTCTGTTCTGTCGTCGTCAGGCAACAGGGATCGGAGTAGGACCTCAGCAGTCTCCTGCCATGAGTCCGTCATCCCATCCCCATGCCTGACTGTGGACAGCATCATAGGGGAGCGGATCTTTTCTCTTACTAGTTTATACGGAATCCCCCATGGATCCAAGGCCAGCTGATTGGTCACGAATGTCTCCCAGCTTCTAACTCGGACCGCTTTTAATTCTTTTTGAAATGTTTCCTTTGCCTCCCGGTATAGCAGTAACCATCTCTGCTTCTCCCACCAGACGACACTGCGCTGGTAGTGCCTTCGCAGCCTTCTGACAGACTGACGCAGCTCCTGCAGCTCAGGAGACCATGGTGTCGGCGAGGCCGCCATGGCCCTCCTCCTAGTTGGCACGGCCGCCTTCATCGCTCTAGTCACTGCACACACCAGTTCCTCAGCTCTGTTGTCGATGTCAATTTGTCTGTCACCATCCGGTAACGGAGGAATGTCACACTCTCTGGCTAAGCGTTCCCAGTTGGCTTTCCTGAAGTTCAACTGCACCTCCCACCCCATGGCCCAGTGGCACTCCCTGCTCCCTAAGGTAAAAGTGATAAGGTTGTGATCGCTTGTGGTGGCACTGTCTATCACCTTCCAGTTCTGTATTAGGTTTGCCGCATTTGGCGTGACCAAGGTCACGTCGATGTTCGTGCCTTGCCCCCCTCCCGCCGCATAGGTGGGAGAGTTTCCCGGTTTGTTTGCCACCACAAGCTGCAACGACATAATCACTTCTTCCACCTTTCCACCATTTTCGTCCCTTGTGCCACTGTACCATAGGGGGGACTTCGCATTTATATCCGCAGTTATGACAACTCTTCGTCCCTGCAACGCCATAGCCACTCTTGTTAGGTGGTCTAAATGTATGTCGATATCATCTCCATATTGAAAATACATGTTAATGAGTGTTATAGTGCCTGCTGGAGATTGCAGTTCTATGACGTTGCAGTGACTGTTTGAGTACTGCGAAAGTAAGGTTGCCTGCAGTTTTTTGTTGGTGATTACCACAGCTGCTTTGGGGGCATCCCCACAGCTGATGACTTGCCATGTAGTGGCCACAAAAGCAATTTTGCCAGCCAGAGAGTAAGGCTCCTGCAAACAGAGTACATCCAGTCTCCTCTCCTCCACTTCCCTACGGAGTTCCTGCATCACAAGTCGACTGTTGTGCGTATTTAGTTGGCCGACAGATGTCCTAGTCGTCATGGATAATATGTGTGTACACGGTCATATGGCCAGGTCTTGTTCGGATCGAAAGTTATTCTTCCGTTTGCCAGCACTGACTGGACGTATATATCCTCTAAATCAAATTTTTCTCCTCGTCTTTCAAACAGTTTCTTTAGCAGGTCACGCAGGGCTCCGAAGTCCGTGGGGTGATTCACCGACTTTAGCTGTATTCTATCTACAGCCTCCATCACCGAGAAGGTTACCTTTCTGCCGTTCTCATGTCCAATTCGGACCACATGTCTCAAGGCAGTGGTCAGGGTTGCCGGCTGCTCCAGTCTTGCCAGCTGCATCGTAAATTCGAGGTTTGGGTACACCCTCACCGGATCGACAGGCGGAAGCCTGACAATTGATGTATCAGAGGTGCAACCCACACTCGAACTTGTGACTATATTTTCCTGTATGGATGGTTTTTCTATTTTCTCCTTGGGGGTTGCCGCTACCACAGGATGCCCTTGCCGTGGATGGTCTGTTTTCGGCTCAGATCCCCGGCTTCGAGGGGAGGGAGCCATGAGTGGCATGGGAAATTCTGTTTGCTGTCCTTTATCTACCATGAATACCTCTGTCTGGACAGCAGTGTCTGCTGTTTCGACTTCTGAGCTCGATAGCGATCTCAGAAATTCCCTGAATTTGTGAGCCCTCATAGCATCCCTCCTTCTCTTGCTCGGGGATTTTCGCTTTGGCATCCTGTAGGTTGTGTCAGACTCAACCATAATCAATTCTGGATATTAGGCGTTGTTCTAACATCCTGTATGTAGGGCAACTCCGTCCTGTAGCTCCACATGGTTTTTTCCCTCTACTCTTACAGGGAATACAAACACTGGCAGCCTTGCAGTCCTTACGTACGTGTCCATTGTCACCGCACTTGGAGCACGCCGACCCCCTGGTGCAGTGCCTGAGAATGTGGTCCAAGTCCCCACAATTGTGGCAACGAGGTACCACGATGTAATCCCTTACATTAATTGCATGAAACCCAACATATAGTCTGCCCATTCCAGTAATTTGCTTCCACATTTGTGGATTTACCTCGGCCACGTGATGGACAACGTCCCGATCACGGGGTCCTGTTTTGAATTTGAGTTTGAATTTATTATTGAATTCTTCCGCGTTCATGCTTTCAAAATTTTGTCCCCTTATTGTCTCACTTAACTCGTCATTAGTCATTATAGTTGGCACGTCATATAATATCACCAAAGGATTCCTTTTCCGTGGAGGTTCACATTTCATTACTGCATTCAGTTTTTGGTTTTTTAGTAGTTTTTCCTTATCTTCTTCTGAGGCTACTTCTACTATTACAGAGTTCTTGCTGGGTTTAACTTTCTTAATTCTTATTTTGTCCTTTACAGGATCTATTGTGGTAGTTAAAAGTTCTTGTAGCTTTTTTACACTTGTGTCCTGTCCTGGCAGCGTCCGAAGAAAAACTGCCGTGTCTTGTCTCTTTGCTACCCTGTCGATTGTATCTTTTGTGGTAGTTGGCTTAATGGGCGCTTGCGCAGCCACTGCCGCCCAGGATTTGGCTGGTTGTTTTCGCAGCCTGCTGTTTTCTTTTTCTAGTTCTTCTAAACGGCCTTCTAATTTTGCATGGGCAATAGCCCAGGCCGAAAGTTCATTCTTAATAATGGTCAAGGCAGCCTGACTGATCTTGCCATTTTTCACGTTCTGGTCAATCAACAGGGCGATTCTGTTATGCCTCTGTGCGACGGTTTCAGTATCAACATCTGCCTGCCCCACCTCGTCTTGTGGAGAGGGATCAGGCACAGCGGAAGCCCTCGAAAGCGCACTCGAATCACTCGTTATAGTTGTAGCCATGATTAACGAGTGATAAAGAAGAAAGTGGGAGCCCGTCTCTTGCCCCGGACCGGCTCCTCTGGCATGGGGGGGGACTTCTTGCAGCTCGCCCACCGACCTCGCCCCAAGGTCAAGGGCCCTATCGAACTGCCGGGTTCAGCACGCCGTTGCCAGCGCACTGGTCCCCATCGATGGCTTCGTCATCGGCGATTTCACGCGACGCTCCTCGGCAATTGCACCCCGCACTCCGGAGAGGCGGATGCACCTCTCGCCCTTCGCCGCCTACTAGCCCGAGTTTCCACCTTACGGCCAAGGACCCACTCCTACTCAGGTGGCGGGCCGGTCCCCCAGACGTTCGGCGGTCTGGACCCAGTTAACCTGGCCCAGGCGATGTCACCACCTCCTGGGTTTGGCAGAACACGCCCCGGTTACCCAGGGGCGCGGCGAAGCACCCTTGCCGACTCGCGCCGCGATCCCACGCCGACAAACGAAGTCGCCGGCATGCAGAGCTCCTGCTGGTCTGGGCCCTGCGAACAGAAAGGGACAGATGTTCGTCCCTCGACACAGCTCCCCCTGTGCCACGCACCCTTCGCTTTCGCATCGGGTTGGGTTGCAGCTCTCCCTTTTGTCGCACGGCAAAATGCCGAGCTTAACGTCTGGCACCACGGGAAGGCGGAAAGAGCCACTTGGGAAGGAGAGGTTGTAAGAGACACGTCACTTCCCCTGTGAGGAGTGCCGCGGCACGCCCGTCTGGAAGCGATACGCCCCAGTGCGAGCCTCCGTACCTTACGGCGCGCCGGCTACGGGCGGGCCCGCGCCGAACGCGCCGTCGAGCGACCGACCTCACGCCAGACAGATAAAGCATTTGCCAAAGCGGTACAGCATAAGGTGGGACGAGGCAGTCTGAATTACATTTTATAGATGAATTTCTCACATATCTCAGAGCCTCTCGCGGTCGTCGTCGTCGTCGTCGTCGTCGTCGTCGTCGCCGCCGCCGCTTCTGCAGAAGTAGCAAATGGCCATGGTAGCAAATGCGGCGAGGGACGCCCTGCCTTCGATTCCGAATGCACAAAGTGTGTGGTCTTGGTTCCCTGTCTATATTTGGTCGGTCTCGTAAGAGGTTGAATGTAACGTTTGGGTGGGAAAGAGCAAGGGGCAGCGGCTGTGTGGAACGAAAACACTATTCCTCAGGGGTGTGAGCGTTACGAGATGAGTCGGAAAGAAGTTATACTTGGTCGCTAGTGACCGTGTGGCCGAGTGGATAAGGCGTCGGACTTCGGATCTGAAGAATACAGCTTCGAATGCTGTCACGCTCGGTTTTTTTCCACTTCTGAAAAAGAAACATACCGTTTTAATGTAGCAATTGAGCAGTACGAAACCGTCTGAATGTTTCTGTTGACCATTTTCTGCTTGGAGATGCTCTTGAGCTTGAAACACACACAACAAGACCGGTGTTAACTAGCGAAATGGTCGGCAGAGTGCCGTCACTGCGAGTTTTGACTGACACTTACACATCTAAAACGACGTCGGAAAGTAATTCGTTCGGCTTTTGAGCCACATCAAGTATGTGTGTTAATTTTGACGCCACTAGCTCTGCAGGTTGTCATGCAATTCCTTTACCTCTCAGAAATGATTATGAAATAAAACTGAAGTACGTGACGAGTGTGACGTTACTAAAACATTAGGGAGCATGGAGAGATTCTGTATGGGACCACCCAACCCAAACGAGTTCTGTGTGACGTGCTAACCCGCAGGTATTCAATGAGGCAGCCGGCTAGCTCAGTCGGTAGAGCATGATATTCTTAATCTCAGGGTCGAGGGTTCGAGACCCACACTGGGCGGAACGGAATTTTGTTCCGCTGCAGATGTAAATTACCGTTTTTCTGATTAACGTGATGTAATGGAAATAGCAACTTTTAACTTTGCCTACGTCTCTGTCAGGGGCAAGAAAACTGTATTTGAAGGTACAGGTGATTTTGTAGACATGTGTGAAAGACATGTTCTGAAATGCAAGTGTTGTTGTTTGGAGAGCACATCGGTTACGTGTCAGATGTGTAGCCAAGCAGTAATGGACCGCCATAGCTGCAAATAGTAGTCGGTAATATGAAGTGTTGTCAGCTCAAGTCTGATGACCCAGACGACCGTAAGGACGAAGTACGCAAGAGTACCGCTAGGCCGCCCCTCTTTAGCTCAGTGGTAGAGCACTGGTCTAATAAACCAGGGGTTGTGAGTTCCCATCCTCAGAGGAGGAAGACGAATTTTGGAAATCAGTTGCGCGTCGTGGCCGTATAGCAAACAGTATCTGTGATGACGAACAATTAGCGACAAGCGTTTTATTAAGAATTACGCTCAGATGTGATTAAGGCGAATGGCTCAGATAAAGCATTTGCCAAAGCGGTACAGCATAAGGTGGGACGAGGCAGTCTGAATTACATTTTATAGATGAATTTCTCACATATCTCAGAGCCTCTCGCGGTCGTCGTCGTCGTCGTCGTCGTCGTCGTCGTCGCGCCGCCGCCGCCGCTTCTGCAGAAGTAGCAAATGGCCATGGTAGCAAATGCGGCGAGGGACGCCCTGCCTTCGATTCCGAATGCACAAAGTGTGTGGTCTTGGTTCCCTGTCTATATTTGGTCGGTCTCGTAAGAGGTTGAATGTAACGTTTGGGTGGGAAAGAGCAAGGGGCAGCGGCTGTGTGGAACGAAAACACTATTCCTCAGGGGTGTGAGCGTTACGAGATGAGTCGGAAAGAAGTTATACTTGGTCGCTAGTGACCGTGTGGCCGAATGGCTCGGTTAGTCGAGGCGCGGCCGTCGTGCAGGTCGGACGTGCCTGGAGCGTTGTTTACATGCTCAGCTGCGGCCTGCGGTGCTGCACGTGGTGAGTCGAGGGCCGTTGCGGCGCGCAAACATCTTGTTTGTAACGAATAGAACCTAACATGGATCACCCAGAGCGGAAAGATACTTTGAAGTTTATGTTTGATGGAAGTTTTTCTCGACCGAAATATTACGAAGTCGAACGATTTCTCGATGAAGACGTTAAATTGCCTCCCACCGATATCATTGGTATCCATTTGTCTATTGTCAGTAGCACAGTTTATATCAAATTGCGTGACCCAGAATTGTGCGACAAAATCATCGATTCATGTGGCGGTACCTATAAATTTCGACACAGTGACGGGAATGTTGGTGAGGTGACTGTTGTCCACGCTGGTCTTGGTATTCGTACCGTCAGGATTTTCGAGTTGCCTTTTGAAATCTCGCCTGAACAAATTAATGCTTCTATTAAGTCCTACGGCAAAATTATCAGTAACATTGCCGAAAAGTGGGCCCCGTTCCATAAGTACCCTGTTTTGAACGGTGTGCGGCAAATTAAGATCGAATTGCAACGGCATATTCCGTCCTACCTAACGATTTGTGGATATAGGGCGATAATCATATATGAGGGACAGCCTCGTACATGTTCAGGCTGTAATTCCACGGGACACGTCCGGGCACAGTGCATCCAACGACGTGTAACGCAGCTGCCTGCGGGTGAACTGGGCCCTCCCCCGCAACCGACAATATTACCGACTACTTATGTAGCGGCGGTCCGTGCAAATACACCCACTGCGTCGGCTGCGGAAGTCGGACTTAGTGTGGCCGATGTTACGAATGACGGAGATGTACCTATGGAAATCTCTACCGCTCAGGAAGCCTTGCCGGTCGCTGGCTTACTAGCCGCGGTGCCCCGTGACGCCTCACGTGAGGAAGCCAGGGTTGACGTTGTGGAGGCGGCCACTACTGCTACTGACAGCCAGCAAGAGACAGAGGCTCTTCCTCTTCCTTTAAAGAATGCGGAAGCCTCTGTCAGTGAGTCCTCCCCGAAAAAGCACAAGAAACGTCGGATCGCTCGTCCGGCGGCAGCTCAATCGGCACCTCCCTTGCGTGAAAAGGCCAAACACGCGGGCCGCATGATCTGCGATGACACTTCGGGGACCGAAGATTATCTTCCGTCGTTGGCCTCACCCATGAATATTGACGATGATGTATCCAACCTTGACACGGGGAGGGCACATATTAGTGCACCACCGCGGACGGCCCAAGTTGCAGATGTGCAGGGTGACGGCCCGCAATGCGGTTCCGGAACTGCTGCAGCAGGCGCGACGACGGCTGTGTCTGTCGATAATTGGGCGGATGATATTGAAGATATGACTGGCAATCCCGAGCGTGAAGAACCGATGGCAACTGGTGATACGCTGCTTACGTCTCGGCGCAATGCAGCGTCCACGGACGGCGACGTCTAGACTTATACGACCTCCGAAGCGGACGACTGATGAAGGGATAAAAATCGTACCTGTTTTCATCTGCAGATGACCACTCATCCCACATCGCTCCGTTCACGACAATCCTATAAGATTTCTACCATAAATGTTAACCGCATTGTCTCTCAAGCAAAAATCCACAGCCTTCGACATTATTTACGGGCCGCTGATATAGATATTCTGTTCGTACAGGAAGCACTGACTCCACTCCTAGCCGACGTCCCCGGTTATGACGCCATTGTCAATATAGGGACGGAGGCAGGTACGATCATTCTGTATCGGGAAGGCATTGAATGTTCTTGTTTGTCCATGTTACCTACCGGACGAGGCATTGCCGCACAGTTCCATGATGTACTCCTTCTTAATGTGTACGCCCCTTCCGGTTCCAACGCGCGAGCGGCGAGGAGGGAGTTTTACACGGGAGAGATAGCGAATCTAATCACCGACTTGCGTCTGCGTATTATTATGGGTGGTGACTTTAACTGCGTATTGCGCCGCACCGATCAAACGCCGAACTTCAACTTCAGCCAGGAACTGCTAACACTGGTTACAGAATTGCAGTCAGTCGACACGTGGGAGACCTTACACCCAGATGAAGTTGCCTTTACTCACTTTACGCAGACATCTTCCAGCAGGTTAGATCGCATATATGTGCAACGCGGTCTTTTAGCCGACGTGGGAACTTGCGAATATTGGCCCGTTAATTTCAGTGACCATATCGCTTACCACATCGTCTTTAATCACTCAACGCAGAAAGTTTATAGAGGCTTCGGACGATGGCAACTCAACTGTCGCCTCTTACAAGACGTCACTTTAGAGCATGAGATCCGGTCAGTTTGGCACTCCGTAACATCAAGCAGGCCCACGTATTCCACGTGGATTGATTGGTGGACGCTTCATGCAAAGGGGAAACTCATTACTTGCATCAAGCACCACGCCCGGATTCGCGCTCGCGGTGAGAAGGAAATCACTGAATTCTATTTCTGTGCCCTGCGAGAATTGTACCGGGATTATCATCAGGTGCCTAATAACATCACGCACGTACGCAGACTCCAAGCCAAGATTACATCCTTGACGGGCTGCACTGCCGTCGGCCACCAGATTCGAGCACGTGACTCCACAAACTTGCCGCAACAGCAGACGTCAGTCCATCATATCGTCCAACAGTTACGTGCAGCGCGTAGGAAACTTATTCATAAGTTGCAGGATGCCGACGGTGCTTGTTATACCCTACAGCGAGACATCAAAAACCATGTTACCAACCACTTTGCTGCACTTTACACCTGTGCTGGTGTACCACATGAGAAAGTGCGAGAATGGTATCATTCTGGACCCCCGCCGTACTGCATTACCGACGACCTCAATCGGGACCTGCTTGCTCCCTTTACCAAAGAAGAACTGAAGGATGCCATGCTTGCTGCGCCACGAAATAAATCTCCGGGCACGGACGGGCTCTCTGTCGAGTTTTACGTCAAATACTGGCCTATATTAGGGGACGAACTCACAGAGATGTACAATGAAGTACTACGTGGGATTGCTCTACCCCCAGCCTTCACAGAAGGGTTAACTGTTTTAATACTTAAGACGCCGACGCCGACCACCACCAAAGATCTGCGGCCCATTACTCTGCTCAATGCCGACTTTAAGCTTCTGACGCGCGCCCTCAATGCCCGATTACGGCAGCTGTTACCCTATCTTCTGGGACCATACCAAATGAGTGCGATCCGTGGTCGGTCGCTGTCCACCATTTTGGCGCTATATCGGGATCTCGTCTCCCTCACCTGGGCCACCCGCACTCCTATGGCCATAGCATTTCTTGACTTCGATAAGGCTTACGATCGAGCTGACTATCACTATCTCAGCGGCGTGATGGAATCAATGGGCTTCAGTCTTAATTTTATCCACCTCATCAACAACTGTATCAGTGGTACCCGTACACGCTTCCTGATCAATAATACATTGACGGAGTACGTCCAGCTCTCACGGGGTATCAAGCAAGGCTGTCCACTTTCAACGACGCTCTATGCGATCCTCATGGAACCCTTGTTGCGCCATCTACATCATAGCCTCCCTGGATTCCAGTTTTATGGTATCAAGTCTGTGGTCCAAGCTTACGCAGACGATGTCAGCGTGCTTCTTAACGGCGTTCGCGATGTCACCGCAGCGAAACGCATTCTTGAGGAATTCCAAAGAGATAGTGGTGCCATGTTAAACGTCAATAAATCCGCCGCCTTAACGCTTGGTCAAGAACGACCTATCACAGGCGACGCTTGGCTGCCCTGTGTACAGACTAGAAAACACCTTGGTCTCTACGTTACGGCCCGGCCACTGGACATGTCTCACAAAAATTGGATACCCAAAATTCAGGCGATAAAAGCACTCCTGCGCGACCAGAACATGCGACACCTCGATCGTCTGCAGCGAGCCTTTTTCGTCAACTCTTATGCCCTCTCCAAATTACAATTTGTTGCCGCCGTCCTACCTATGCCACCCACAGTAGCAAGATCACTCCTAGCGGCGGCCGCCTGGTACGTCTGGAAGCTCAATATTTTTAAGGTTTCCTTCACCACAACAGCACTGCCATGCGATATGGGAGGCCTTGGCTTGAAAAACCCCGGCATTCATGCCCTAGCCCTGTATCTGAAACGCTCATGGCAGATACTCACCGCCAGCGAGGACACCGTCACGAAGCGGCTCTATCAACTGTCCCGCCCCCGCAATATATCTCCGCCTGTGGACATTGGCCACGTCGGCCCGCACTTTCAACATATAGCACTGTATTACCTTGAAAGTAGCTATCTCGACGACGAGCTTTTCAAGAAGCCGACGGTAAAACTGTACCGCCACTTACTTCGGCCGTCACTGCCTGGCCCCTTGGAAAAGAAGTATCCGGCTTGCAATTGGTCCCTCGTTTGGGCTAACATCCATAATCCAACGCTTCCGACAGATGTCCGCTCCAAATGGTATGACGTGGTCGCTGACACTATTCCGACGAAAGAAAAGCGGCACAGGATTAATCTTGCACCCAGTCCCTACTGCGACTTGTGCCACATGGTTGAGACTATTGCACATCTGTTTGTCTGCAAGGATCAAGTGCACATCTGGAATTGGACGCGCAAAAAACTCGCTGTGCTCAACCGGACTGCGCCTCATGCGATTCAGATCCACGACATTCTGCGCCCGGACTACCGACTCTTCCCTGCAGCCAAACATAACAGCTACCTATGGCTTATGGGACATTTTATCCACTATATTCTGTCCGGCAGTGCGCCTAATGTCTTAGATTTTCAAGTATATCTCTCACACCAACACTGGCGCACAACCAACCAATATGGGCACCGGTATCAGTCAACATTTCAAAATTTTCTTCACATCGTCCTTGAGATGAAGTAGGACGTGGATAACATGAAATCTGTTATAACAATTCGTTTTTCCTGTACTATAGTCAAGGTTATACTCACTGCAAAGACTTCCATTTGTCTCATTGTGATTCTGAATAAAGCAACGTATGAGATCAAGAATACGTCCTTCACAGGAGCAGTTATTTCTACGACATATTAAATTTGGTGTATTTTGCATGAAACAAAAGCGCAAAACAGACAGCAGAAACGAGCAAAGAAGATGGATAGAAAACAAACGAATATACAAATTACAACGAACAAAAAAAAACTAAAAAAAAACAAAAAAAATGGATAAGGGGTCGGAATTAAAAAAAAATGGATAAGAAAAAAAAGTGGTTAAGGACTTACATAAAAAAAAATAAAATAAAAAAAAGTGGTAGAGAAAAATAAAAAAAAATAAAAAAAAAAGTCGGTAGAGCGTCAGACTCTTAATCCCAGGGTCGTTGGTTCGAGCCACACGCTGGGCGGAACGGAATTTAAAAATAAAAAAAAAAAAAAAGTGGTAGAGCGCTGGTCTGATAAACCAGGGTTCGTAAGTTCCATCCTCACAGAAGAAAGATATATAAAAAAAAAAAAAAAAAAAAAAAAAGTGGTAGAGTGTCTGCTTCGCATGCAGAAAGTCCTGGGTTCAAATCCCAGCTCCTCCAATTTTTGTTTCTCCGTGCAGCAGTATATGAAAACTTTTGCCTAGCACCATATTCTATCAAATTCAGCGTACAAGATTCTTCCCCAAGCAAGTGGATTTCTTACAGTTCGACGCCATAGCGGGAGGACGATGACCTGCAAGACCCTGGCCTGCGATCCCCCCATTGAAATGTTGCTCCAAAGCCTTCGGTATGGCGTGCGGAGTGCATCTCAATCATTTCAAACATGTAAGATAAAAAAAAAAAAAAAAAAAAAATGGATAAG